>NC_081554.1:14909768-14982268 GCF_963082655.1 Stomoxys calcitrans | reverse complement strand
TTTGGCTTTCCTTTTCCATTTGCATCTTCGATCATTGAGCTCGTCTCGAAAGAGTAACAAACAAAGATTGTAAAATTTAATGAACTTCGCCCTAATAGGCAAAAAACTTGAAAATTGAAATTTTTATATCTATAGAAATTTTTTTCTAAATTTTGTTAGAAAAGAGTTTGCAAAATTCTTTTCTTACAGAAATGTCGTTCCTTTAGAAAATTTTGTTAAAATTTTAATTTTATAGAAAACTAGCCGAACCGGGCTCGCTCCGCTGGGCCTTTTTTTACTTTATATGGAACAAAATTATCCTTTGAATATCGCTTGACTAACAGTGTAACAATATCTGAATATCCTTTTTTTGAATCCCATATAATCTTTATTGGTCTATGAATTCATGTTATTTAGGTTTGGTTGTTAGACGTACTCCAGTCTTAAAAGACTTTATTTGAGCCCGACATTCTCATGGGGATTCTGAGAGTGGAAAGGCTCCCAGGGTAATGGTCGGTGGGTTTAGGGGCTGGTGTGGACCCCCATGACCGTGGTCCCGAAAGTGGGTATGAAGTTCGGGCCTACTCCCAAATAACTTTCATCTGAGCCCCATATGCCATGACCGGCCAATATGTATGGGCAATTCAGGGGTGCTTTCGGTGGTTCCCCAGATACTTAGCCTTGAAAAAAATATCAGCATCTGGGCTCTACCCTCAAATACCATTTATTAAAACCCCATATTGTCATAGGTTTAAGGGGAGTTTATTTATTGCAATGGGCAGCAAATACATCATATTTGGGTAGTGTTATGGGTGTGAGGTGATCCCATAGATACTTTTTTCCGAATATTGATATCAGATTCATGCTTTACTCTCAAAGACCTTTCATTTGAGCCCCATATTGCTATGATCGTAAATTTGCTCCCTTTGGGGGGTGTTTTTTAGGGAGGGGCGGCCCCCCAAACACTTGGTCCCACTTTTGCATATTAGATATGGATTTTACTCGCAAATACCTTTCATTTGAGTCCCATATTGCCATGGTCGATAAATATGTCCGATTTAGGGGAGTTTTGGGGGTGCCATGGTCCCCCAAACACTTCGTCCGACAATTAGATATCAGATACGTTTTCCAATCTTAAATACCTTTCATTTGAGTGCCATATTTCCATAGTTGGAGAACATTTCCCGTTTGGGGGGTGTTTTTTGGAGGATAGGGCGGCCACTCAGTGACTTGGCCCTGAAAAAATCAATCAGATTCGTGTTTTACTCTAAAATACCTCTTATTTCAGCTCCATATTCCAATGGTTACCAAATATGTCCTATTTGGGTGGTGTTAGGGCGGTGGGATGGCCCCATAGGCACTTTTTCCCGAATTTCGATATCAGATTCGTGCTTTTCTCCCAAACACCTTTCATTCGAGACCCATATTGCTGTGGTCGTATATTTGTCCTCTTTGGGAGGTGTTTTTGGGGAGGGGCGGTCCCCCAAAAACTTGGTCCCACATTTGGTTATCAGATTCGTATGCTACTCGCAAATACCTTTCATTTGAGTCCCATATTGTCGTGATTGGTCTATATAAATATTTGGTAGGTTTTGGGGATGGGGCGGTCCCCCTAGGTACCCCATCCGAAATTTGTATACCAATTCTTTTTTTTTAGTTACTACAAGAGAGCATACAAAATTTCGCTTAAATCGCAACACCCATCTTCGAAATCTGACGTTTCTGAAAATTAAGGTAAGGGGGAGGGTCCGCCCCCCCTTCACCATTTGCGCAAATTTGAAGAAAATTGATTCAGCCGTTTTTGAGTCTATATAAATAAACACAAATTGATTTTTATGTATAAGAAGATTCCTTTTGAATTTCCCCTTAAACATAGAACCATGGCAAAAATAAGCTCTGTTAACTATTTATACCTTATCCGTTTCCGCTTTCGCTGTATAGCCATTACGCATGCAAATGTAAATGTTGACCCCAGGTTCAGTCAACTCTTAACATGGCTACGATGCCAAAAATGTAACTCAATTAAAAATAAAAAAAAAATAAAAAATAAATTAAAACAAGAAGCGACAGCGGCAATTGACTACAAACATATTCATACATAAATTAATGAATGGTGCAGCCATATGCTCCCTTGGGGAAAGGCCTGCCGGCTTCTTAAATGGCCAATGGCCATATGTGCCGAAGAATTTCTGCAATGTCCAGCTAAGGCGCAACACCCATCAACACCACCCGCCTCAGCAATTATTCAGAAGCTTTCGATGAAAATAACAGTATTTATTTTGCCTTAAACACCATTAAAGTGTTCAAGTCGATGTGTTTTTGGTTGCGCGTGTGTGTGTGTGTGTGTGTGAGTGGCAGTTTATGGGCCCCAAAACCATTGTGGGACCAACAACACCAGAAACCCGGCCTCTCATTGGTATGCAAAAGATCAATTCTATGGCCAACAGAAGGTATGAGGTAATGCCATCTCCTGATGTTGACAACGATAGGGAGGCAAGGCGAGGAGGGTAGAAGAGGTTGGCTAAAAATATTGCTAGCAAGAACTTGGGATATCTGCAGGCACAAGGCTTTTCCAAATTTTAAACACGTATGAGGCGTAATGATAGATACCAAAAAATATTTGGTGGGCCAATGTTTGTGGCTGCTGGTGACCCATGGTGTTGTGCATTGTGGCTTGGTTGGTTTTTGTCACAGTTTTGCAAAGGCACACCGATAAAAATTTTAAATACAAAATTGAAAAAAATTAAGTTTCTCGTAACCATACCATTGTGTATAGCCAGAATCTTTAAGTATTCAAAATTTTAAATTAAAAATTTTGAGTTTTAATATAAAAACTTATTTTTTTTTTATAAATTTTATTTTTTATATTTTTTTTAATAAATTATATTCTTTTATTAATTATTTAACAAATTTAATTTTTTATATACATTGCTAGCCGAACCGGGCCCGCCATTTAATTTTGGATGTACGATGTACTCCATTCTTAGAAGACTTTATTTGAGCCCGATATTCTCATGGGGATTTTGGGAATGGGAAAAAAATATCAGCATCGTGCTCTCCTCTCAAATTCCATTTATTTAAACACCACACTGTCATTGGGTTAAGAGGAGTTATGAGGTAAAGCGTCCCCCAATTACTGGTCCCAAAATTGGTTATCAAATTCGTTTTCTAATCTCAAATACCTTTCATTTGAGCCACATTTTGCCATAGTCATTAAATTTGTACTCTTTAGGGGGTGTGTTGGGGAAGGGGCGTTGCCCCAAATGCATTGTATTATCTTTGGATATCAGATTCGTATTCTACTCCCAATTACATTTATTTAAGCCCCACTTTGCGATGGTCAGTAAATAATTGCTGTCTGTGGGGTCTTTTGGGGAAGAGGTAATAAATGCAAATTTTACCCATGAACATTTCACTAAGGTAGGGGTAGACCCCCGAAAATTTGGTCCCAAAAATGGGTATCAATCTCTTGCTCTACTCCCCAATACGTTTCATTTGAGGCCTGCATTGATATGGTCGGTAAATATGTTCGATTTAGGGGTATTTTGCTGAGAGGGGTGGATACCCCAAAAAACATAGCCCTGAAAATAAATCAGCATCGTGCTCTACTCTCAAATATCATTTATTTGAACCCCATATTGCCATTGGACTCAAAATTGGGTATCAAATTTGTTTTCTAATCTCAAATGCCTTTCATTTAAACCCCTTATTTCAAAAGTCGGCAAATATGTCGGGTTTGGGATATGGGCCCTTAAAACTATTAATATCGAGCTCCACTCTCTTTAAAACCCAAATTGGGAGGGCGAGTAAATACGTCTTATTTGGGGGTTGTTATGGGAGTAGGACACCCCCTAGCCAGTTTGTCCCGTATGTTGATATGATGTGTGCGTTTTTGATATCAGATTAGTGTTCCACTCCCAAATGTCTTTTATTTAAGTCTCATATAGCCATGACCGGCACATATTTAGGGGCATACATATTTACCGACCCCTGTTTGGGGGTGTTTTGCGGAAGGAATGGACCCCCAGTAACTTGGTCCCGAAAGCAGGTATCAATTACGTGCCCAAATATGTCCTATTTGGGTTTGATAACAGATTCGTGCTTTTATCCCAAAGACTTTTCATTCGAGACCCATAGTGCTATGGTCGTAAATATGTCCTTTTTGGTAAGTGTTTTTGAGGAGGGGCGGCCCCCCATAAACTTGATTCCACATTTGGATATCAGATTCCTATTCTACTCGCGAATACCTTTCATTTGAGTCCCATATTGTTTTGATTGTTCTATATATATATTTGGTAGGTTTTCGGGGTGGGGCGTCCCCCCTAGGTACCCCATCCAAAATTTGGATACCAATGTTTTGTTTTTAGCTTACTATAAGAGAGCACACAAAATTTGAATCTTGAATCGCAACACCCATCTTCGAGATCTGACGTTTCTGAAAATCAGGGTAAGGGGGAGAGTCCGTCCCCCCTTCAGACATCAAAAAATTAAGTACCCTATTATCACCACGGGTCAATAATGCACTAATTGTGAACATTTCAAGAAAATCGGTTGAGCCGTTTTTAAGTCTTTATGGAAAACACACACAAACAAACAAACAAACCGACAAACATACAAATAAACACAAATACATCTTTATAGACACCCCCATAGGATGGGGGTATACTAATCTAGTCATTCCGTTTGTAACACCTCGAAATATTGATATAGGACCCCATAAAGTATTGTATATACATTCTTGATCGTCTCTACATTCTGAGTCGATCTAGCCACGTCCGTCCGTCCGACCGTCCGTCTGTAGAATTCTTGATAGAGGTCAAACGCGACGTTGGGGATTGCAAAGGGCCATATCGGTTCAGATTTGGATTTAGCTTCCATATAAACCGATCTCCCGATTTGACTTCTTGAGCCTTTACAAGCCGCAATTTTTGTCCGGTTTGGCTGAAATTTTGCACATGGTGTTCTGTTATGACTTCTAACAATTGTGCTAAGTATCGCTCAAATAGGGCAAGAACCTGATATAGCTCCCATATAAACCGATCTCCCGATTTGACTTCTTGAGCCCCTGGAAGCCGCAATTTTCATCCGATTTGCCTGAAATTTTGTGGCTGGTGTTTTATTTTAACTTTCAACAACGGTGCCAAGTACGGTCCAAATCGGTCAAGCACCTGATATAGCTCCCATATAAACCGATCTCCTGATTTGACTTCTTGAGCCTCTGGAAGCCGCAATTTTCATCCGATTTGCCTGAAATTTTGCATATAGAGCTCTGTTATGATTTCCAACAACTCTGCTAAGTACGGTCTAAATCGGTCAAGAACCTGATATACCTTCCATATAAACCGATCTCCCGATTTGATTTCTTGAGCTCCTGGAAGGCGCAATTTTTGTCCGATTTGGCTGAAATTTTGCCCATGGTGTTCTGTTATGACTTTCAACAACTGTGCCAAGTACGGTCCAAATGGTTCTATAACAACATATAGCTCCCATATTTTAGCACAATCCATGGTGATGGATTCGGCCCGGCCGCACTGAGCACGCTTTTACTTGTTTTTAATTTTTGTTTTTTTCATATTTTTCTTGTAAATTTCATATCATCTTTCCCTTATTTTTTTTTAAATATTTAAAATTTTTATAATTTATGTTTTTTTTCGTTTGTTCCTGTTTTTTTCGGTGCACTCTCCCCACCTAAATGGCATTTAATTCCATTTTGTCATACGTTCACGCTTAAAAACGTTGCTGATTGTGTGTGGCAACATTCTGTGCGTGCATTCATACATACATACATACACACACACACATACATGTGTGCATAAAATGGCCAAATATGCTTTTCATTAAGCTCTTTATTTTTCAATGGTGTGTTTCATTTGTTGGCGGTTTTTAGGTGGCAAAGCGTTTTCCATATTGTCCTTTGAATTCGTTTGCTAGTTTTTATTTTGAAGTTATATCCAAATATTGACACAATGCCTATTGCTCTTCATCGTCATTAACAAAATGTATGGGGGAAGATAAAAGGCAGTTGAGGTTACCCCATTTGTCTGTTTGGTAGCATAAACAGAAACTAAATGCATATTTGAACAATTTGACAAAGCAGATTGCCGCTTTTAGGGAAGTGAGATGTGTTATTTGGCGCTTAATTGTGCAATAGCAATGTTTTTAGTTAATTTTATGGTATACAACAGCTTAAAAGAGAATTTTATTGCCAGAAATTTTAGTCAAAATTTTATTTTGTATACAAAATTTCATCAAAATGTTTTTTTTTTTTATAGAAATTGGAAACAATTTTGTAAATAAAATTTTTTTGTTTGTTTCATTCTCCTAAGAAATTTTATTTTTAACACATTTTTAAACACACCACCATAGGATTAAGGGTACATTCATTTAGTCATTCTGTTTGCAACACACCGAAATATCCATTTCACACCCAACAAAGAGTATATATTTCTGATAGACGTACAAATATAAGACGATTTAACGTTGCCCGTGTGTCTGTCCGTCTGGCCGTCCGTCAGTTGGCAGTCTTCACAGTCTTCAAAAATTGAGATATCGAGCTAAAACTTTGCACAGATCCGTATTTGTTCAATACGCAGGTCAATTTATTGAACTGGTCAAATCAGATCATATTTGGATCGGTTTGTTGTGCGCTCTTATTACTACAAAGTAATCTCAAACAAGTAAGAGCGTGCTAAGTTCGGCCGGGCCGAATCTCATATACCCTCCACCATGGTCGCATCTGTCGAGTTCTTTGCGCAGTATTAGGCAAACAAAGAATAATGAATAAGGACGGAGGAGGAGCTATATCAAGTTATAGTCCGATTCGGGGCTCAAAAAACAAAATCGGGAGATCGGTTTATATGGGAGCTGTATCAAACCATAGATCGATTCTAACCATATTGCACCATGTATGTTAAAGGCCATGGGAGGAGCCGTTGTACAAAATTTGTGCCAAATCGGATGAGAATTGCGCTCTCTAAAGGCTCAAGAAGTCAAGACCCAAGATCGGTTTATATGGCAGGTATATCAAAACATGGACCGAAGTTGTTGGAAGTGATATCAAAACACTATGTGCAAAATTGCAGCCAAATCGGATAGGAATTGCGCCTTCTAAAAGCTCAAGAAACCAACACCCAAGATCGGGTTATATGGCAGCTATATCAGGTTATGGACCGATTTGAACCATACTTTGCACTGTTGTTAGAAGTGGTATCAAAACACTATGTGCAAATTTTCAGTCAAATCGGACGAGAATTGCGCCCTTTAGAGTCTCAAGAAGTCATTATTATTTTTTTTCATAATAAAGATATGAGCCCATCACATATTGCAAAATACTGCATCCTCTCCTCTACTTGTTTAAACTATCCACCAACTATTTCGTTCATTGAGTGCATAATATAGCCACACAATTAAATAATTTTACTGAGCAGAATAATTCATAATAGGCTATATTTTTAATTTTCACTTCTATGTTTAATACACCACCTACTGCATACAATCTGTGCTGTAGTTACAAAATTGTTTTTTGTCTTGTTGTGTAGGCTCCCAATAGATATACATACAAACAACAACAAAATTGCAAATGTGTCATCAATTCCAGTAATTCATGCCACCAACAAAACATTCCCCATTATTTTTTTTAGCCTAACGTTCATCCGTATGACCATATCGCATATTATCATAGATGTGCTCAATGTGTAATTTTCACCATGAATTTTTCATGGATGACAAACATGCCGAGTAGCGCCACGGACATCACACCCCCACAACACCCTCCCCCAAATAGAGATACTCTTTTCACTCGCACCATTAGCTTCTCTTAC
The DNA here is from genome assembly GCF_963082655.1 of Stomoxys calcitrans. NCBI lineage: Eukaryota > Metazoa > Arthropoda > Insecta > Diptera > Muscidae > Stomoxys > Stomoxys calcitrans. The sequence continues at coordinate 14,974,469 of NC_081554.1, read as the reverse complement.
AGTTACCACTAATACTCCCATCTATGGTTATACATTCACACCCATAACGAATGCTTAAAAAAAAAACACCAACCACAATTTGCTGTGTCTATGCTGCTTCTTCTTTTATTGAAAATTAATTCGTTATTTTCATGGCCTATATTTAAGGAAAATTAATTTTCATATATATTTAGCACATCTCTGGAAAAATATCTTTCTATTGATGGCAATTTTATTAAAATCCATTCAGCCGTTTGGCCAAAATATGTTCCATAAAATCGCCTTTAACAAACCTTGGCCGTTTAATAATATATGTAAGTGCCACCCACACCCTTACTGCATTCTGCATACGACCTGTAGTGTGATTATAAAATTTGTTGTCTTGCTTACAACACCCTCACCTATATAGGGATGCTCTTTCTCTCGCACATCTGTTATTTGCTTCTCTTACTCTCATTACTAATACTCCCACCTATGGCTATGCATTCACACCCATAACGAATGCTTAAAAAAAATAAACACCAACCACATTTTGCTGTGTCAATGCTTCGTCTTCTTTTATTGAAAAATTTCCTTATTTTCATGGCCTTTTTTTAATAAAAATTAATTTTCATATATATTGAGCACATCTCTGGAAAAATATCTTTCGATTGATGGCAATTTCATTAAAATCCATTCAGCCGTTTGGCCGTAATATGTACCACAAAATCGCCTTTAACAAACCTTGGCCGTTTAATAATATATGTAAGTGCCACCCACACCCTTACTGCATTCTGCATACGACCTATAGTGTGATTATAAAATTTGTTGTCTTGCTTACAACACCCTCACCTATATAGGGATGCTCTTTCTCTCGCACATCTGTTATTTGCTTCTCTTACTCTCATTACTAATACTCCCACCTATGGCTATGCATTCACACCCATAACGAATGCTTAAAAAAATAAACACCAACCACAATTTGCTGTGTCAATGCTTCGTCTTCTTTTATTGAAAAATTTCCTTATTTTCATGGCCTTTTTTTAATAAAAATTAATTTTCATATATATTGAGCACATCTCTGGAAAAATATCTTTCGATTGATGGCAATTTCATTAGAATCCATTTAGCCGTTTGTCCGTAATATGTACCACAAAATCGTCTTTAACAAACCTTGGCCATTTATTAATACATATAAGTGCCACCCACGCCCCCACTGCACTTGCATACGACCTGTAGTGTGATTATAAAATTAGTTGTCTTGCTCACAACACCCTCACCTATATAGAGATGCTCTTTCTCTCGCACATCTGTTAGTTGCTTCTCTTACTCTCATCACTAATACTCCCACCTATGGCTTTACATTCACACAAACAACAGATGCTTAATTAAACAGCAACAACAATGTGTGTTAATGTGTTTCTGCTTCTTTCCGTATTCTTGTGGCTTATCTTTTCGAAAAAAATTAGTTTTCATGTATATTTTCATTTTATTTGAATAAAGAATTATTGCAGAAATGAGATTGCAGGCAAATTGTAACATCTATTATGTCCAATGTAATCTTTGTACAATGGATATTAAAAATTTTAAAACTGATAAGTGTAACATTGAAGAAACCACACTTCATTGCTACAGCAAAAGCCACATACAAAACAGTTTGGCATAATTGAATGATGTGGAACTTCTCCTACCAATTGTGGCATATCGCGCAATGAATGATAAACAATACTCAGACATATTGGCAAAAATTGACCGCATTATTTGAGAACAATCAATGCAACCGAATGTATTCAACAAAAAGAGAGTGGGTGAGCGAATGAATAAAAATCGCAAATAAGTTTTTCGAAAACGGCAGGATGCGCCATGAAGTCGCGAAAGGCTTCCGCATAGGCTACTGAATCAATACAGTTAATGAATTCATTTGGAGAATGTTGCCTACAAATGAAGACACTTGATGGCAATGGTTAAGGGCGGGATATATGTAAATGCCAATTTATAGCAATTCGTTACTGAATGTATAACATTTGCAAAATCTCCACAGCCTTAAGCGGAGGGGGTGCAGGAGAGCGGGTGTTTTATGAAGTGCCAGTAACCAAAGTCAATTAAATGGAAACGGGCATACAAAAATCGCATTTAATTTTAATCTCTCACTCATTTTTTTTCTCCCTCTTCTCACTACCACTTTCACTGCGGCATGTTTGCAGCATATCATGCAGCCATGATGTTTGTTTGCCAACCTCAATGGAATATTTACTAGCCATTAATTTAAATGCAATTAAGTGAAATAAAAGTCAGTCATTCTTATCTATCCTTTTTTTTTTTTGTTTGCTCTCTCCGCAGTGTGGCTCCCGGTTTGCCAGATATTAAAACTTGTCTTCTTCATCAAAAGCTGCAAATGTTGAATGTCTGCATTGAGAAGCGTTTGCAGCGCGAGAAGGGCATACAACAGCAGCCGTTTGAAACGGAAATGGTGAAGACCATGCAGGATGCGGATATCATATCCGATGATGATGATGACACCGAGGAAGAGGAATTCTATGATCTAACCGATGAAGAAGATGCAATCGCTGATAAACAAATTCCTAGGGTAGCGAGATCTAAGAGTCCCTTGAAGGCAGAGGGACGTTTGCAACGCTGCAATAATATGCGCCTGCTGCAGTCTCAAGATTATTTGTATGTGCCCATTACCCAAGACGCGGTGCCCAAGACAGAGGATTGTCTGCAAGATGATTTAAATGCTGTCATGCAAATGGGATCAGATTCAGGTGGGTTTTTGGCAGAGAGACTGAATAGAATTTTCCTTAAAATATATTTTTTCAGAATATATTACTGACATGATGTGTTCCACTGTTGTATCTGATGTCGAAGCCTTTAAGGCCGCCAACCCCAAGGCTTGTTTTGAGGATTTCATACGTTGGTTTAGCCCCAACGATTGGGAGGAATATAGTGATGAGTCTAGTGGTGAGATGAAATATAAGCTGAGTGCTCGCATGCAAGCTCCAGGAAATACTTGGCAAAAGGTTTGGGAGCAGGCTAAACCGGTACCAGCATTGAGACAGGTAAGTGATAATCAAGGACAGGAGAATCGTAAACTAGCTTTCAGAGAATAATGGCTATGAGTTTCAACGAATAGAAATCTGATGAGATCTCAAAAACGCGAATTAACAAAATAACAAGTAAAAGCTTGCTAAGTTCGGCCGGACCGAATCTTATATACCCTCTACCATGGCTCGCATTTGTCAAGTTCTTTCAATGAGGGTATATTCATCGAAATATCCATTTCCGACCTTATAAAGTGTATATATTCTTGATCGGAGTAAACATCTAAGACGATCTAGCCATGTCCGTCCGTCTGCTCGTCTGTATGTTGAAATCAAGCAACAGTCTTTAAAAATAGAGATATTGAGCTGAAACTTTGCACAGATTCTTTTTTTTTCCATAAGCAGGTTAAGTTCGAAGATGGGCTATATCGGACTATATCTTGATATAGCCCCCATATAGACCGATTTAGGGTCTTAGGCCAATAAAAGTGAATGTGTTGGGACAGTGAGTTGTGTTGGGACCTTCGACATCCTTCTTCAATTTGGCCCAGATCGGTCCAGATTTGGATATAGCTGCCATATATACCGATCTCTCGATTTGAGGTCTTGCGCCCATAAAGGCGCACTTATTGTCCGATTTTGCCAAAACTTGGGACGGGGAGTTGTGTTAGGCCCTTCGACATTCTTCAACAATTTGGCCTAGATCGGACCAGATTGAAATATAGGTGCTATATGGACCGATCTTTCGATTTAAGGTTTTGGGTCCATAAAAGGCGCATTTATTGTCGGATATCGCCGAAATTTGGGACAGTGAGTTAAGTTAAGCCCCTCGACATACATCTGCTATATGGCACAGATCGGTTCAGATTTCGATATAGCTGCCATATAGACCGATTTCTCGATTTAAGGTTTTGGGCCCATAAAAGCCACATTTATTATCCGACGTTGCTGAAATTTGGGACAGTGAGTTGTGTTGGGTCCTTCGACATGCTTCTTCAATTTGGCTCAGATCTGTCCAGATTTGGATATAGCTGCCATATATACCGGTCCGCCGGTTTAGGGTCTTGGCCCCATAAATGGGACATTTATTATCCGATTTTGCTGAAATTCGAGACAGTGAGTTGTGTTAGGCCACTCGATATTCTTCTTAAATTTGGTCCAGATCGGTCCAGATTTGGATATAGCTGCCATATAGACCGATCTCTCGATTTAAAGTTTTGGGCCCATAAAAGCCACATTTATTATCCGATGTTGCTGAAATTTGGGACAGTGAGTTAACTTAAGCCCCTCGACATTATTCTTCAATTTGGCTCAGATCGGTCAAGATTTGGATATAGTTGCCACATAGACCGATCTCTCGATTTGATATTTTGGGGTCTTAAAAGGCCAATTTTTTGTCTGATTTCGCCGAAATTTGGGACAGTGAGTTATGTTAGGCTCTTCGAAAATTTACTGAAATTTGGCGCAAATCGGTCCAGATTTGGATATAGCTGCCATATAGACCGATATCCGATTTAAAGTCTTGACACTATAAAAGGCGCATTTATTATCCGATTTCACTGAAATTTGGGACAGTGACTTATGTTAGGCTTTTCGACATCCGTGTCGTATATGGTTCAGATTGGTTTATTTTTACATATAGCTTCCAAAAAGATCAATATTTTGTTATACACAATTGAACAATGGCTTGTGCTTGTTAGTTGTTGTTGTTGTAGCAGTTTATTGTGTTCTATCTTTCGTCTGCATGATTCTGTTGAGTGTCAAGACCCAGGAACTCTGCGAGTAAGATGTTGTGCGTCCGCAGGGATCTGGGTCTGAGTCGAGTGGGTCTGGCCGGGCAGTTAAACAGGTGACGTGTATCGTGCGGTCCCTGGTTACAATCGGGACATACATCTTGCACGTCGGCATCAATCCCTGCTCTGTAGGAGTTGAGGCGGCTGCATCTGCCGGAACGTAATTGAGTCAGAGCTACTCTGGTTTGCCGGGGGAGGTCGATTTCTTCATTGTATTTGTTAGTATTTGGTTCAAGTGGGAATATATTTCGATATAGCTGCTATGGGGCATTAGGTATGCATTTTACACCGGCTTTTGACGAAAGGTGGCTTACATATATATCCGAGGTGGTGGGTATCCAAAGTTCGGCCCGGCCGAACTTAACTCCTTTTTACTAGTTTTTACGCATAAAATTGTTTATGAAAAAACCGCTCGGCGGTTTTGGGTTGGTGTGGTTTGTTGTGTGGTGGGACTAGTTCTGAGAAATGTTTTTATCACATACGCACCCTATTTACAGGAAACTTTTATTTGAGCCTCTTACAGTCCCGAACAGCCCACATCCTCTTGGGTGGTTTCAAAGGGGTTAAGCGACCGCCCTGACCTCTGGGTGGCCAAATTTTTTTACTATACTCCCAAAAACCTTTCATTGGAGCCTAATGCTGTCTCGACTGGTATACCTTTCCGGTCGGAGAGTTTTGGGGTGGGGCTTCCCCCCAAGTCATGTGACCCCAAATATGAGTATATAAATTTCATTGATATAAATTTCATTGTGAAAATAAAAAAACAAAAAAATGTTTATAAAATTATATTTACTTTTTTTTTAATGTTCCCTTTTTTCTCTTTTTTTCCAGAAACGTCTATTCGATGACACTCTTGAAGGCTATAAAGTCTTAAGCTATTTGGAATCGCGTAATATGGGAGAAATATTTGGTCTCACGGTGGTTCCACTACTACATAGTGCCATACTCAAACTTAAGGTAAAATATTGGGTTGCCCATAAAGTAATTGCGGATTTTTCATATAGTCGGCGTTGACAAATTTTTTCACAGCTTGAGACTCTGTAATTGGATTCTTTCTTCTGTCAGTTATCAGCTGTTACTTTTAGTTTGCTTTAGAAAAAAAGTGTAAAAAAAGTATATTTGATTAAAATTCATTTTAAGCTTCATTAAAAATGCATTTACTTTCTTTTAAAAAATCCGCAATTACTTTTTGGGCAACCCAATATTTCATACAAGCCCCTAATAAGAAAAAGTCCTTAACAATTTGTTCTCCTCACTTAACTTTCCTCCCTTTCTTATCTCACAGGATATACTACTCAATTCCGATGTCCTTGATATGTTCAGTCAAACTTTGGAACAACTATTGGCTGACCTTAGTCGTTTTTCACGTGATGTTGAACTTGTGGAAGTCAACAAGGATCCCTCAACTTCTAGCCAATCCATGCATCATATGCGTGAAAACAAATATGCACTTCAACTGCCAGATCCTCATCCGATTTTGAGAAAAATCGAACGATTGGAAAAGGAATTCTATCAATATAAATGTTTTGAAAGCTTTCCAGGCATCAAAGATCTGCCATTAGCAAAAATTCAGGCCAAATTCCGGGAGATTTTAACAAATAATGGCTGTTGCCGCATTGATGGCCCCAGCGATGAGTTTTCTTTGCAATCCATGTTCAAGGATGATATGCGTGAGAAATTAACCAGCAAGGAATATGTGATGCGTTTGGGTGAAGGTCTTCGATCGAGAGAATTTGAATCGATTAAAGCAATGGAGGAAAAGGACAACCAACAGCCAGGCGTAACTTTGATGCCACAATTTTTGCGAGCCATTGTAACGGGACAGAAATTACGTTTGTGTGGAGCCTTTACCGAGAATACCACATTTTTGGATTAGATCCACGTTTAAAGATATTCTTGTAACAACTTAGACTTATTGTTTATAAATTTTTAAACTTTCCAGGTGAAGGGCGTATTTTGAAAATTTCTTACAAATTATGGAAGTCTCTCTCTCTATTTAACCATTTTTTTTGTAAATTTTTCTACCTTAAAAATAAAGTTTTCAATATTTCAGTGTAGGATCACAACTAAGGTCTGTCCAGAACATCTTAAAGTTGGCTTTAAGATGTATTTGAGTGTGCTTATAAATTAAGCTGGACTTTAGTTGTGATTTGACACTTTTCTCTTTAAAACATTGATTTTTTACTTGTACCGAGCTATTTATGCGATAATGGGATATTATCCAACTTCCGAGAAGATAAGTGGTCGACCCATGGACATGGAGAAGGGAACTTTGGCCTCACACCAAGCAATCCTTTGGCATCCGATTCTATGCAGAGGATTGACCCGATGGATGGGGATTGAAAAGAACACCGTACTCTGGTTCTGTTCGGTTTGCCAGAACCACCTCCATCATCGCTCGGTGTCGGTGAGGTGTAACCGGTACATGGAGTGGGTACTTTTTCGATCTTGCTCTGGCCTCACTTCACTACGGGAGTATAGTCACACTGAATAGGTTGCAACGTGCTGTGCGAACATAGAAAGCAGCAGACAAGCGTCATCGTTGTCGTCGACTATGTGACCCCCGACCTCTCCCGTGCGGCAAAATACGCAGCCCCAATATTGCGAGGACTAAACTGGAACGGTCTTCGTGGCAAGATCGATGAGATTTTGGATTTTATGAGACGGGAGAACATATTGGTCGCAGCGATCCAGGAGAAAGCTGATCCAGCTGGAGAAACTGACCAACACCTGCAGCTTGCACAGTTGCCACGGATACAATGTGCTACGTATGGATCGCTGAAGGAATGGAGGTGGGGGATTGGCCTTAGTGATGCACCATTCCGTGCTATATAGACCCCTCCCGCCTGCGCCTGGCGGTAGTGACCCCTACATGGAGTGCATGGGGATGGCAGTCAGGTCCGGTACTGCCGAGATAGAGCTATACAACTTGTTCATACCACCGTTTGGTAGCTGTGACCCAATTAATGGCCAAGTTTGCAACCCCGACATAAGTGGGGGGTTGGTTCTAGGGGACTTTAATGCGCATCACACTTCAGGGCATTCTCCCCTAGGTAATGACCAGCGTGGCATGGCTTTGGCAAAGCAGATTGAAGGTTCCACATTTTGCACGATGAATGAGGATGCCCCCACTGGGATTATGAAGAGGTGCAGCAGCTTGCCAGGCATTTCCACTGCATCCCCTAATCTCCTGAGTGACGTAACCTGGTAAGCCGTCATCTCTTTGGGGTCAGACCACCTCCCCATAATTCTCACCATCGTCTGATTACACGACTTCATAACCTCTGAGCGCCGGACGTTTATTAATCAGAAGAAGGCCGATTGGGCTGGCTTCACAGAGTATACCACTCGCCGCTTCAGTGAACTGCCACCCCCCCTCTGATGTGCTTGTGGCCGAGAGGAAGTTCCGAGACATCATTAACGCAGCAGCCGCTCGCTTTATACCAGTCGGTCGAATACCCCAAGTGCGGCTCAATTTCCCGGCGCAGGCAGGAGGAGAGCTATCCGCCGAATCCGTGGTCTCCGAGCCGATGGACAGCCATTACAATTTACCGTGGGCGAAGTTACGGATGGCGCCAAATCATCCAAGGCGTTGGGCCCCGACGGAATCTCTACATTGATGTTGAAGAATATGGATTTACGTGGAGTTACTACTACTTACTACTGTCCTCAAACTGTTTTCGAACACTCTTATAGTTCCCGATGTCTGGAAAATAGGCAGAGTGATCCCACTATTGAAGCCTGGAAAGGACCGAGTTTGGGGACTGCGCTGCACAGTTGTCATAGATACAATGTGCTACATAAGGATCGCTCAAGGAATGGAGGTGGGGGATTGGCCTTAGTAATGCACCATTCCGTGCTATATAGACCCCTCCCGCCTGCGCCTGGCGGTAGTGACCCCTACATGGAGTGCATGGGGATGGCAGTCAGGTCCGGTACTGCCGAGATAGAGCTATACAACTTGTTCATACCACCGTTTGGTAGCTGTGACCCAATTAATGGCCAAGTTTGCAACCCCGACATAAGTGGGGGGTTGGTTCTAGGGGACTTTAATGCGCATCACACTTCAGGGCATTCTCCCCTAGGTAATGACCAGCGTGGCATGGCTTTGGCAAAGCAGATTGAAGGTTCCACATTTTGCACGATGAATGAGGATGCCCCCACTGGGATTATGAAGAGGTGCAGCAGCTTGCCAGGCATTTCCACTGCATCCCCTAATCTCCTGAGTGACGTAACCTGGTAAGCCGTCATCTCTTTGGGGTCAGACCACCTCCCCATAATTCTCACCATCGTCTGATTACACGACTTCATAACCTCTGAGCGCCGGACGTTTATTAATCAGAAGAAGGCCGATTGGGCTGGCTTCACAGAGTATACCACTCGCCGCTTCAGTGAACTGCCACCCCCCCTCTGATGTGCTTGTGGCCGAGAGGAAGTTCCGAGACATCATTAACGCAGCAGCCGCTCGCTTTATACCAGTCGGTCGAATACCCCAAGTGCGGCTCAATTTCCCGGCGCAGGCAGGAGGAGAGCTATCCGCCGAATCCGTGGTCTCCGAGCCGATGGACAGCCATTACAATTTACCGTGGGCGAAGTTACGGATGGCGCCAAATCATCCAAGGCGTTGGGCCCCGACGGAATCTCTACATTGATGTTGAAGAATATGGATTTACGTGGAGTTACTACTACTTACTACTGTCCTCAAACTGTTTTCGAACACTCTTATAGTTCCCGATGTCTGGAAAATAGGCAGAGTGATCCCACTATTGAAGCCTGGAAAGGACCGAGTTTGGGGACTGCGCTGCGATCCAGGAGAAAAAACTGTGTGTCCATAGCATTTGTACAACGTTATACAAAAGGATTGGAATCACTGCCAGTGGTAAATAACTTGTTGCAAAAGTCTTAGAAACGGACTGCTTGGAAACTTGGTGATGAAGGTGTTGTCCTTACCTAGCTCTACCCCCCCACAGTCAGACCAACGACTATCAATTTGTGACAAGCAAACATCAACCGAAGCAGGGAGACGTACACCTGAAATAGTTGCGGTGGTGACGAAGACGTCATTGTAAGGGCGTTCTCAATTCATTGAAAATAGCAAATTTTGCCCATAAATATTCCACTAAGGAACAAACTTCTCACCAATCAATGAGTGCAGTCCGATTCAAGCTCAATGATAAGTGGCCTCCTTTTTATAGCCGAGTCCGAACGGCGTGTCGCAGTGCGACACCACTTGGTAGAGAAGTTTTAACAAGGCAAGAAACCTCACAAATGTAGCCAGGTGATAATCACCGCTGAAAATTTTTTCTGATGTTCGCGCCGGGATTTGAATCCAGGCGCTCAGCGTCATAGGCGGACAGGTTAACCTATGCGTTAAGGTGGCCCCTCATAAATATACCAAGGGGATGACCACCGCTGAAATTTTTTCTTATATTCAGGGCGGAATTTGAACCCAGGCGTTCGGCGTTATAGACAGACATGCTAACCTCTGCGCCATGGTGTCCTCCATTCCCTAAATTTTGAAAAATAACTTTAAAAGCAAATATATCCACAATTAACCATTTTCTGCAAAGACGGGTTACTGTCCTATGAACTCAACCATGCTTTTTTATAAATTAAGCACATGTGGTTGACACTACAGGCACAAATATGATGACACTATAGACACAAATGTGATTAAGAAAGGAACCAAAATTGCCCTGTACTTGTGAAGTTCAAGGCATTCAGATTTACTAAATATCCCTCTTTCCCTACTTCAATCATTGGTCGTTAATTGGTAGACTCATGAAGCCTGCCTTTTTCAGTCTGAGCTTCATTTTAGGTTTTGTATCCACTTACACTTCAAATCTCTTCTCTTTTTTTCTTTGTTTTTTTATTCCTATGAAATATTTCCCCTCATTTTAATTAACAACCAGCATAAATGCAATTTAATTATAGTTTAAATAGTTCAAAAGCTGACTGCAAAAAAAAAAACTACAAGCGAAGTTGTTTTGTAATTTGCCCGCACCCAAGTTAGTGCCAAGAATAATTTCCGTAGTAGTCCTTGCGTTAAATACAAAATGCCACAATCCATTATACTTCAATGGAAGGCTGACTGACTGAATGGCTGGTTGGTTGGTTGGCTAACTGCCTATTGCCAAAAGGCTTCGCGTACAATGATGTACGTTGAAGAAAAAACTTCCAACAGTTAACTGACTGTTGTCAAGTTGGAGGATTCTCACAATAAATTTAGCATGGCCGAGGGCTAAATTCTTTGCTTTACAAAGAAACAAAAAAAGCCATTTGAGAAGCATAGGTAAAGTAAACTTAAAAAATTTAAGTCATACTGCAAGAAAATTTTAGTTAAATACTTCAAATTGCCCAAATAGAAAAAAAGGGCCAGTGTATGCCAGCAGGATAGGGGTAAGAAGTAGCCTTAAGCAGCTTTGGCACTCAATCCGGTTTACCAGGTATTTTCAAATAATGGTAGGTATGGGATTTAACAGCCTACAACCTCTATGAAGGCTGCTACCTCTGGCCTAGGTAGTCTCCTAGTGAATCAAATATAAAATGAAGAATGCCTTTGCCGTCTGGCAATTTTTCTTTTATTTCTATTCAATGCAGAAGAACATAAGTTAGGCATTTCTTTTGATGTTACCTTAGTTTGTGTTGTTAACATTTTATGAACCATTATCCAGGCCATAGAACAGAAAGTAGGCAGTTCTATTTTTTTGCGGTTAGTCTCTACTGTGAAAATAGGTTTGAGGAAAATATTGGATTGCCCAAAAAGTAATTGCGGATTTTTCATATAGTCGGCGTTGACAAATTTTTTCACAGCTTGTGACTCTGTAATTGCATTCTTTCTTCTTTCAGTTATCAGCTGTTACTTTTAGCTTGCTTTAGAAAAAAAGTGTAAAAAAAGTTCATTCTAAGTTTTATTAAAAATGCATTTACTTCTTTTAAAAAATCCGCAATTACTTTTTGGACAACCCAATACGATATTTCATCTTTTAAACAATTGAGGAGCAACAATGTTTGATCTTGTTTGAAATCCAATCAAAACTTTTCTTAATCCGACATGTCTTCAATACAAGAACCTTGTGCATTGCAAATTTAGATTGGGTTTAGATGGGAAAATGCATTGCTGAATGCATATAAGTCGTCATTATGTGTTCTATGTCGGGCTTACAGTTCCGTTGTAGACTAAAAATCCACCTTGTCTCTGCAGATAGTTCAATTCACCTAGGCATTGCTTTTGCATTACTTAGAGTTCTCCCTCAAATTGGTCTTTACACCTTTTTCCGTTGTGTCCCATCTCCCACCATGGCATATTACACTCTATGCGATTCGTTATACTCAATGGAGATCAGTTTTCTTTGTTCTTAGGACATATTCATAGTACTCTGGTATTTTTTTCGAGTTGTTAACACTTCCCGTTATTTTGGCTGCAACACTCTTTGTTATAATCTGTAATTTAAGGGATTCACGTTGTGCCTCCCAGCAGGTTCCGTGGAAGAAAGTGTCTTCTGTATAATTTAGATATTCTTCATAGACTCCCTGGTACTACAAATACTTCCTTAAGCCATGTAGCGACGAGTTTAACTCTGGTTGCTGGTGTACAGCTTCCTTCCTTAACCCATGTAACGACGAGTTTACCTCTGGTTGCTGGGGTACAGCTCACCGGGACAGGATCAGTCACAGAATTCTATTTGTGTCAGTGACAGAGAGAGAAAAGAAGATTTATTTTTGTTTTAGGTATAGCCGTAATCGGGTCAAACTTAAGTTATAGTCGGAGATCTGCGGTCTGGCAATGTGGATTTCGTGGTTCACTCACGGCGTGGATATGACACTAAGTCACGGTGAGGCGGTCTCAGGCCGATGGCATGATTGTGTTCGCGGGTTCAGCGGTTCTTATGTCTGAAGGACAAAGGCGAGGTGTTGGATACGGGTATCGCGTAAACCTGTTTCGATTATGGCGTGGATATGTCACTTAGTAATGGGGTAGAGAACGTAGATAATAAGTCGCGGGCTCAGCGGCTCTTATTTCTGAAAAACGAAGGTGAGGTGCTGGCTAGGTGTATTGCGTTGACGTGATTCATTCACGACATGGGTAATGCAAATTGCAAATTTTGCCTATGAACATTCCACTAAGGAACAGGGGTTAACTTCTCACATATCAATGAGTTCAATGATAAGGGGCCTCCTTTTTATAGCCGAGTCCGAACGGCGTGCCGCAGTGCGACACCTCTTTGGAGAGAAGTTTTTACATGGCATAGTACCTCACAAATGTTGCCAGCATTAGGAGGGGAAAACCACCGCTGAAAAATGTTTTTTCTGATGGTCTTGCCAGGATTCGAACCCGGGCGTTCAGCGTCATGTCATATTCGTCATGGACATGCTAACCTCTGGGCTGCGGTGGCCTCCTCACAACGTGGGTACGGAACTAACCACGTGGGTACGGCACTAATTTACAGGGTGGTGATCGTAGACTATTGGCGTCTCCTTTTTATAGCCGAGTCCGAACGGCGTGCCGCAGTGCGACACCTTTTTGGAGAGAAATTTTTACATGGCATAGTACCTCACAAATGTTGCCAGCATCTGACATAAGAGCCGGGTTCAACGGCAAAGGCGAGTAACTGGCTATGTGGATCTTGGAGACGGATCACGGGGTAATGGTTGCGGACAGATGGAACGTGGACTTAGCTGCTCTTATGTCTGAAGGACAAAGGCGAAGTGCTGGCTATGTGGATCTCGGAGACGGGGTAATGGTCGCGGACAGATGGCACGTGGACTCAGCTGCTCTTATGTCTGAAGGACAAAGGCGAAGTGCTGGCTATGTGGATCTCGGAGACGGATCGGAGACGGAGTAATGGTCGCGGACAGATGGCACGTGGACTCAGCTTCTCTTATGTCTGAAGGACAAAGACGAAGTGCTGGCTATGTGGATATCGGAGACGGGGTAATGGTCGCGGACAGATGGCACGTGGACTCAGCTGCTCTTATGTCTGAAGGACAAAGGCGAAGTGCTGGCTGCGTGTAACGCGGTGACGTGATTTACTCACGGGCTGGCGGTCGTAGACAGTTAGCTGGTGTAGTTAGTGTCTCCAAACTGATATTAAGTTTACGAGCTTTCCCTAAATGTATTGTAATAGAAGGCTGCTGCAGAAGTTTTGGGAAATATTACTCAAGTTTGTATCAGGTTATGGAACGATTTAGACCGTACTTGGCACTAGAGCTGGCAAACTATCGATATACGCAACATTTGATATTTTTCAAAAAATATCGATAACTATCGATACTATTGTTTCATTTAAGTCTCAAGTTCCTAGTTTTTGCAAAATAAAACAAGAAAACAAAAAGAGTTCGAAGGAACATAGACAAGTTGACACCTGCGACACCTCTTTGGAGAGAAGTTTTTACATGGCATAGTACCTCACAAATGTTGCCAGCATTAGGAGGGGAAAACCACCGCTGAAAAATGTTTTTTCTGATGGTCTTGCCAGGATTCGAACCCGGGCGTTCAGCGTCATGTCATATCCGTCATGGACATCCTAACCTCTGCGCTGTGGTGGCCTCCTCACAACGTGGGTACGGCACTAACCACGTGGGTACGGCACTAATTTACAGGGTGGTGGTCGTAGACTATTGGCGTCTCCTTTTTATAGCCGAGTCCGAACGGCGTGCCGCAGTGCGACACCTTTTTGGAGAGAAATTTTTACATGGCATAGTACCTCACAAATGTTGCCAGCATCTGACATAAGAGCCGGGTTCAACGGCAAAGGCGAGTAACTGGCTATGTGGATCTTGGAGACGGATCACGGGGTAATGGTTGCGGACAGATGGAACGTGGACTTAGCTGCTCTTATGTCTGAAGGACAAAGGCGAAGTGCTGGCTATGTGGATCTCGGAGACGGGGTAATGGTCGCGGACAGATGGCACGTGGACTCAGCTGCTCTTATGTCTGAAGGACAAAGGCGAAGTGCTGGCTATGTGGATCTCGGAGACGGATCGGAGACGGAGTAATGGTCGCGGACAGATGGCACGTGGACTCAGCTTCTCTTATGTCTGAAGGACAAAGACGAAGTGCTGGCTATGTGGATATCGGAGACGGGGTAATGGTCGCGGACAGATGGCACGTGGACTCAGCTGCTCTTATGTCTGAAGGACAAAGGCGAAGTGCTGGCTGCGTGTAACGCGGTGACGTGATTTACTCACGGGCTGGCGGTCGTAGACAGTTAGCTGGTGTAGTTAGTGTCTCCAAACTGATATTAAGTTTACGAGCTTTCCCTAAATGTATTGTAATAGAAGGCTGCTGCAGAAGTTTTGGGAAATATTAGTCAAGTTTGTATCAGGTTATGGAACGATTTAGACCGTACTTGGCACTAGAGCTGGCAAACTATCGATATACGCAACATTTGATATTTTTCAAAAAATATCGATAACTATCGTTTCATTTAAGTCTCAAGTTCCTAGTTTTTGCAAAATAAAACAAGAAAACAAAAAGAGTTCGAAGGAACATAGACAAGTTGACCGACGAATCGTCAAACAAAGCGTTCTTGGAAAAGTTATAAGTGGGCCGTCTGCCTGAAGGAACTCAGAGGCAAATCAGACTTCGAAGGAACATAGACAAGTTGACCGACGAATCGTCAAACCAAGCGTTCTTGGAAAAGTTATAAGTGGGCCGTCTGCCTGAAGGAACTCAGAGGCAAATCAGACACAAGTTCATACAGACTGCTGGGACGCCGTGATTTCTGCGGCAAATGCTATCACCAGGAAGTTAACCTATAGAGCCACATAACATTGGCTCAAAAGAGGATTAATGAGTTTGCCTGCAAATAATGTCCAAAACCCTTGCCCTCAAGGAAAGACTTTGGTTACATGCAAGTCCACGCGAGTACACGAGTCCACAATGATATGTTAATGCCTATTGCAATTGCAGTTGAACCAGCACATGATCAGCCGTCCAGCAGGACGTCTCCAAGCAGTTCAAATGTGAGAAATGTTCGTCATGTTTTTCTGGAGTAGACGGAGTGTCAAACTTAAAAGTTCACATGCAGGAACATGAAACTCGAATTACTTTTGAAAGTTTACATGGAAAGTAACCAAACAAGAGCTGGGAAATTCCCCCTTTCAGGAATTTAATTTTCTTAATATCGGTCTTTGTAGGTATTTCATTTTAGGTGTGTAGTGTTGGCGTGTTTTGTGGTCGCGGACTCAGCGGCTCATATGTCTACAGGACAAAGGCGAAGTGCTGGCTTCGTATTACGAGGTGACGTGATTCACTCTCGGCCTGAGACGGCACTATATCACGAAGTGGCGATCGTAGATGGCGGGTCCCGTGTTCACTAGCTCAGCTGAACCCATGTCTAGTGCACAATGCTGAAACTTATTTTTGTGTGGTATTGTTGCCTATATTCCCGTTGACAATTACCACGCGTGTTTTGTTGTTGCCATCCAAAAAAAGGGCCGATGCTTTGACAAAATAGACTAACTACACTATGCTCAGCTTCGCGGCAAAACAGACTAAGTTCAATAATTTAATAGTATTTCTTCAATAATTCAATTATTTAACAATGCATACTTAATACTAGATGTTGCTAAGTTGCAGTGGCACTGAATATGCGGGAAGGAAAACGAGTGTACAGTTCTGTATGTTTGGTTAAGGATATGTAAATATCCTGTGGATGGAAATAGGATCAATGTGTGTAGTACTGGTTGTCCTTAGATATTTAAGATTGTACAGTTTGAAGGAGTCTAAGTATGTATTAGGTGTTAAGATAGTTTTTGTAAGAAATAAAGGAGAGTTCTGTTCTAGACACCATTGAACATGGTCGTTCCTTTTATTTCTCAAGCTAACAACAAGCGAGCGACTTTCCTTGTCGCAACCCTATAAGCAAACGTTAGTTTATACTACGTTTATGTTAACGTAAAATATTCGTAAAATTTGCGTACATTATGGTTCTTACGTAAGATGTCCTTTGATTTGCGTTAGGTAGTCGTTTATATCTCGAAGCTTTATATATACAAACTTTTTAAAGTCTTGAATTAGATTTGCGGTCCATTTTCCGTATGTTTCGTTTTCCTATCGTATCTGAACTTGAGATTTGTTTTTGATCGTTGTATTGAAAAAAAGCAACTCTGCAGACAAATTCCACAAAAGCAATGCGCAAAAGTTAAAGAACTTTCAACTTTGACGACTGAAAACGAGGGTCATTCTATGTTGTCATACGTGAAGATGGCGTTTTCAGGTAGTCAAAGTTAAAAATTTTTTTAAATTTTTTTTTAAGTTTTTTTAACTATTGTTTGCAAAGTTGCTTTTTTTAACGCATGACTCAAAACAAAGCTCAAGGCCTAAACAGAATGAGCGCGTGAGAAGCGTCGCTTCGAAAAATGCAACTCTGCAAACAAATGTCAAAAAATCAACTCGCAAACGTTAACCATTTTTTAACTGACTAAAGACACTACTCAACGTCTGGCAGCACAAAATATCGCTGCGTCAAAATTGAAAATTTTTTCCGCGTTGTTTTTTTGCAATGTGACGCCCAACAACAAAGCTCAACGCACTCATTCTGTTTTGGCTTTTAGTTCGGCGGTTCGCTATATATTGATAAGCTGTTGGGTTTTATGCTTGACATGCAGACTATCTGCAGGAAATTCAGTCGCGTCTAAGCAAGCTTCCATTAAAATCTTCCTCTTTCAAGGCAATGTCCCAATATTTGCCATAAGTCTGCTCAGTTGGACCGTGTTTTCCATTACGTTTTCAGCAGAGTATTTAGTGTTTGGAATCTAGTCTAATTCGTAGGTGTCCCCTCTGTATTTCTTGACGGTATGACTGCCGCAATATCGTCTGCGTTAAGGTTCGCTAGGCAAATCCATTCAAACAAGTTGAAGAAATAATCCTGAGATGCTCCCGAAATTAACCTTTCTCCTAGAAAGTTCCTACCGTTGAACCATCCAGATCGCTTTAAAAAGCCCAATAACTTGCGAATGTTCACATCCGCCAAATCAGACAGGTTTTCAAAGAAATGAGAACCTAAAGTGGAATTCCCTCTAACTGCTAGTGCGGGACGCACACGCAGAAGGTGTTCTACAGTCTCTTCTTCCTCGATGTCCCTACAGCTTTTGCAAAAGTCGTTGCAGACAGTGACCCGTTAAAACGGACACAATGACTGAGACGTCTGTTCTAGCCAATGACGGACACAATGAGTGAGACGTCTGTTCTAGCCAATGACGGACACAATGACTGAGACATCTGTTCTAGCCAATGACAGCAAAGCAGTAGACCTCTTCAAGTCTAGATGAGGCCACATAGTTTTGGAATGTTCACAGCCCCCTCTTTGTGACCATCTATCATTCGTTGCCCTCTGGGCCTGGTCCTGAAAACTTAGTTTAAATGTCGCTAGAGGCATACCCACAGATTCCAGTATCCTTGGAGTGTGTAAGGCAGTTCCTAGTCTCGCAAGCTCATCCGCTTTATAATTCCCTGGAATATCTCAATGGCCCGGCACCCAGAACAGGTGAATTTTGAACTGTTCAGCCATCTCGTTGAGAGATCTGCGACAGTTGAGGGCGATTTTTGTGTTCAGTTATACGTTTTCCAGGGATTTAATGGCTGAGAAGATATTTATGCCAATCGTCGTAATGACATTACATCTTAGCCATTCCACCACTTTCTTAATTGCAAGGATCTCTGTTTGATACACACTGCAGTGCTCGGGAAACCTCTTCGATTTGACCACTTCTAGATCTTTAGAGTACACCCCAAAGCCCATCTGGTCGTTTAGTTTGGAACCATCCGTATAGAAGTCTATGTAACTTGTGTTACCAGGGATATCGTAGTTCCAATCGGTTCTATTAGGAATAGTGGTACAGTAATTTTTATCAAAAAGCGGCCCAGGTAGGACGTAATCCACAATGCCTGGTCCATAGCCGCGACATGACCAATGAGAATGCTCCCTTAACCTCACTGCAGTTGTCGCTGCAATTTGAGTAGCCACAATGTCCAGAAACATAAGGTGTAGCATTTGAATTCATTGCATCAGATGATGTCGTCCTCAGTGTGGCTGTGACGCACAAACAAACCATCCTTTGGATCCGGTTAAGTAGTGAGCAGTAGGTGGACTTTTGAAGCGCCGTCCACCAGATCACAACACCATATAGCATTATAGGTCTGACAACTGCAGTATATACCCAACGCATGACACGCGGTCTAAATTCCCAACTTTTGCCAATGGCTCTCTTGCAGGTGTATAGGGCAAGAGCGGCCATTCTTGCCCTTTCCAAAATGTTGGATTTGAAGTTCAATTTCCTGTCCAGCAAAGCACCCAGGTATTTTGCGCTTTCTATAAATGGAATATTCTCTCCACCCAAGGAGACAGGTTCCATTGAAGACAATTTGTATCTCCTGCTGAAAAGAACTACTACTGTCTTGCACGGATTTGTACTCAGACGACTTTCGGTAGCCCACTTTGCTGTTGCACGTAGAGCTTCCTGAAGTATATCATTTAGAGTGCTGGAAAACTTTCCCCCAACTGCAATTGCCACTAGGTCGTGAAGGGCTGTTTTAGTGGATTTGCCTTCTGCTGCCGCGACAGGCGATCTCCAGGGATCTTTGCCCTAAGATACGTTTCTATCAACCTCTCAAGAGTCTTCAGCATAAAGGATGACAGACTAATAGGACGAAAATCTTTCGCCTTCGCGTGGTAGTGTTCTCCTGCTTTCGGAATGAAAATGACCTTCGTGTCCCTCCATCCCACAGGTGTATATGCATACAAGCAGAGTATATCTCCCTAAACCAGAGAACCAGTCTATCAGACACAGCTTGTAATTCAACCGGTGATACGTCATTAGGGCCTGCCGACTTAAAGGAGTCGAAACTTCTTATCGCCCAAGGGATTTTCGGCTCAGACACAATTTCCCTAATAGCCCCCGACGAACGCATATCAGCCTTGAAAAGTCCAATTGGACTTATCGATCTTTATCGAACTTTGTGGAACTTTTTATGGAAATGTAATCATCCGAAATTGCAATGCAGGTAATGCAACAATTTTTAATACATATCGCATTCCCATAACTTAATGTTTAAAAATTTCTCGAGCTTTTAATCAAACCATCATAATTTTAACATACCCTAGGCATTAAACTCAACTCCTAGTATTATTTTCAGCCCTTCTCATACTGGGTTAATTTTTTTTTCGTTTCTTTAGTCTATTTTTTCATTTTTTGGCTGTTAATAACGTCAATTGAATATTTTGCGCTCCTACCCTTTTTGTTAGCTTTTATTTTTTTAACTTGTTGTTGTTTGTTTTACTTAAGTATGCGGGCTTTTCTTTGCCTGCCTTCTCTGGGGTCATAACTTTTATAGACAAAAAATGGTGCGCTTGCTGTTCTTCACTGCGATTCCTCGTTTTTTTTTTCATCTTTGCATGCATTGTAACCCATAAAACAGGAGGCACTACCATGTCATCGACATGTGGGTCAACATAAAAAAAACAAAAAGATTCTCTAAAGAAACCCAAAAAGCCGAGACCATTGTTCCGGTTTTTGTTCACTATGTCTTTTGTCAGAGGGAATACAATGTGGTGGTTATGCATGATGCATATAGCATGCAGTTACTTGGTCATAGTGGGAGTCAAACGACATAGTGATGTGTGTGGAATTATGGGTGCAGGGATGTATTAGGAAGGTAAATGGCTAAAATTTCCAAGGCCTAACAGATAAGCGAACTTTAGTAGGTCAAACTTTGAGTAGTCCAAGATCTAATGACCTTTCGTAGAAAAGAGGAAATGGGGAGTATCATACTTGAATTAAAAAAAATACGTTTTGGACATTTCCGAAATTATTTCTGAAAAATGGGCTAACATTTCGACTTGCAAATGAAAATTTCCCCATGTATATTCCATTAAGAAATAGGGCTAATCTTCTCAAATATCAATAAGTGCTGTCCGATTCGAGTTTGAGCTCAATGATAAAGGGCCTCCCTTTCATAGCCTTGTCCGTACGGCGCGGCGCAGTGCGACATCTCTTTGGCTACCATGGCTACCATACCAGTTTTTCAAATGGAGTAGTTCCTCACAAATGTCGTCAGTATTAGGAGGGGATGACCTCCTAATACTGACGATATTCTGACAGGATTCAAACCCAGGCGTTCAGCGTCAAAGGCGGACAAGCTAACCTATGCTCTACGGTGAACTACTTGGACTTAAATGTCCAACAATTCGATTTTAGGTGCTAAAAACAATTCTTTTGGCAAATTGATTAGGGAGAATGTTCATTATGGATATATCTGCATTTAAAGTTATTTTGCATAACGTAGGGGATGAAGGATACCAAGTAACGGTTTTAAGTGGCTTTTACTTGACAAAGTTTCAGGCCAATCTTAGATCCTCTTTCATGTCAACTGTGGGAACGCCAATCGGAAACAGTGATTGGCGTCTTTCGCCTGGAACATTTGCCCAGGGGATGCTGGAAGACAAGAAGAACTGGGAGGCTGTAATGAGATACGCCGGAAGAAGATGGACCTGGCATAGAGTATGAATGCGGAGGTATGGACGCAGACAAATACGTAATCGCCGGATATAAGGAGCACCTTGAAGTAGTGTAAAGCGGTTTGGAGGAGGAAAGAATCTCCAGGTGTGGCACAGGGTGGGTTTTTAGCTGTACCGTTGGAAACAGCGCAGTACGGCGTAAGGCGATAGATGTCACATGAGTAAAGCTTTTTCCCATCCTGACCCGCAAAAAAATGGGAACTGGGCTCTCCGTAGTCTCCGTAGGGTGCCACAGGGTGGGTTTTTAGGCGCTACCGTTGGAAACAGCGCAGTACGAAATAAGGCGTGAGATGTCACATGAGTAAAGCATTTTCCCATCCTGACCCGCAAAAAATGGGAACTGGGCTCCCCGTATTGTCCTCTGGGGTACATAACTTCAGTATCCGTTGATGGAAGTGAGCTGCATGGCATAGGAAAATAGAGATACCAAGCAACGGTAATGAGTGTCTTTAACTTGGCAAAATCCAGGGCAATCTTGGTTTCTTCCTCATTTCAGTTGTGGCTCCTCCCTCATTTCAGTTGTGGTTCCTCCCTCATTTCAATTGTGAACACTGAGCTTTCCAAGGTGCACTTAACACCCGTTGACGAAGAAGGATGTTCATGGTGGATATATTTGCTTTTAAAGTTGTTACACCTGACAAAGGTGATGAGGGATACCAAGTAAAGTTTTGAAGGGTTTTAATTGTGCAAAGTTTAGATCAAACTTGGCCCCTCTTTTATCTCAATTGTATACACTGGACTGTCCATGGTGTCCCCTGGTATACATAGCTTAAACACGTATTAGTGACAGTGAGCTGGATGGCAAAGAACAATAGAGGTGAGTGGTTTTAATTTGGCAAAGCCTCTCTGAGGAACATTTAACACCTGTTGACGAAGAAGGATGTTCATTGTGAATATATTTGCATTTAAAGTTATTTTACATGGAGTTGGTGATGAGGTGGAGGCGCTTGGAACGCTATTCTACGTTCGGCTAGTGGAACAAATAGTCTTTCATAGCCAATTAAAATAAATGTGATGAGGGATACCAAGTAACAGTTTTGAAGGGTTTTAGCTGAGCAAAGTCAATGTCAAACTTGGCCTCTCTTTTATCTCAATTGTGGACACTGGACTGTCTGTGCTTCCTCTGGGGTAAATAATTTTAACATCTGCTGATGGCATTGAGCTAGGTGATGTAGGGAATTGAGCAATACCAAGCAACGTTATGAGTGGCTTTTACTAAGCAAAGGCCAATGTAGGTGTCTCATTTCAATGGTGGATACTAAAGGCCGAAACGGAATCAGCGAGTTGAGCTTTGTTATTGAGCATCGCGTAGCCAGAAACGTACGATCTCATACTGCATTCAAGCTGGACATTGGAAAGCTGTAAAAACCCAACAGATGGGCACGGCATTTGTCCACACGACTGACCTAATTGCCGGAAAAAAGCACACCTTGAAATATCAGCGCAATTTAAAACCATTGCCCAATCTGTGTTAAAGCCCGCGAAGTTCGTCACCAAAAGCCTCTTCATGCTTACATAGCAACGTTGTAATCAGTAACAGGGTATCATAATGTTTACCTGTCAGAACTAAGTACGGAAATTTTACCAAATATCCTATCGATGGCTTTGGTATAAACACACTCTCTTGCAGAGCTATAGAAGAAAATATGTTACCAAATTCAGATGATGTGCTAAGGACATGGAAAGAACATTTTGTTTGCAAATATGTGTGGTATTTGACAGAGGGGGTGAAGGGAATACCATATAAACCATCCCAGATAATGGTATATATAAACCGTCTTATCAGAATAAGGTCATTATAGAAGTGACCTGGCTGAAGAACAAGAAGGGGAATCCAATCCCGATTGGTGATGAGGCGTTAATATCAAGCGGAGGAACGCGCTTCCTAGCTAGAAGAAGGCAAACTCGATGATTGGCACCTCAGCATACTATGACCCTTAAGCAAGAAAGAAGACATAGTAATATGTGACAACTACATAGGAATAAGCTTACTTTCCTTCACAAAATATCTGCGTAAAGGCTTACAATATAAAATGAAGAAGATAATGGGTTCCTATCAATGCGTCTTTAGACCTGCTAAATCCATTATATATGAGATATTCAGACCACGCAATATTCGGAAAAACTCTTAAAAGGTATGGATTTTCACTAACCTGCTTTTTGTCCATTACATCGCCTTATATCATTCAAGCTATATATGAGTTTGGTATCTTAGCAAAAATTACCAGTTCCTCAAGGAAAGAACATCTCCGAACCGTTCTATACCAAACGAGCTATTTTTGTGATCTCTTTTATATCTTTAATATCCCACTAGATGTAGGTATGAATAGGCATGCCACCAAATCCGACACACCGTTATTAAAGGTTGGTCAACAAGAGTTATAACTGTGGTCTTTGAAAATGTCAAACATCTCTTAATTCTGGGATTAAAGGTATGTAAAGAAGATGTATAGTTTAAGGTATCAAACCTCCATACATCTATGCTTTGGAATAAGGCCTTGGTTATGGCCTTTCATACCCTCTATCAAACCTTGATATTTTTCCCTTGAGAGACAAGTCTTAAATAAAAGTAAACCATTCATTGTCATTCCTCACTCTGGTGCAGAGTTCATCCATGGCATTATCACTGCTACCATCCAAGTGTCGATTACATGAAGCCGTGATGTTATTTTATTGGCTTTGTAAATAAACAAAAATTTAATCTTTATTCAGTGCCGTGCAGTTTATTTCAGTGCCGTGGGAATAATTTTCAGGTAATGTTAACATGAAGTTAACAGATTCTTTAATTTTTATTTCTATTTGTCTTTGGTAGAGCATTTTTGGTGAATATGAAGGACACTTTTGGGCGCTGCATTGTGGATATGTTTGTATTTAAAGTAATTTTTTATAGAAAAAAATCTTGAAAACTATTTAATGATGAGTATGAAGGACAATTTAATGCAATCCATTGCGGATATATTTGCATTTAAAGTTACTTTTAAAAAAAAATAAGTACGAGTCAGGCTACAGACAATAAGGAAAATATCTTGAGTAAAAACCTTTAAAATAAAATTAAAAATTGGGACCAAAATACTAATAAATTGGATAAACTTAAAAACTTGGCGTTTGTGAATATGAAGGACACTTTTGGGCCCTGCATTGTGGATATATTTGCATTATAGTTATTTTTTATAAAAAAAAAATTGAGAACTAGTTAATGATGAGTATGAAGGACACTTTTATGCAATCTATTGCGGATATATATGCGTTTAAAGTTATTTTTTTATAAAAAAAAATCAGAACGAGTCAGACAGTCAATAAAGAAAATATTTTACGTAAAATACTTCAAACATAAATTAAGATTTGAGGCCAAAATATAAAGAAATTGGATAAACTTTAAAACTACTTTTGGACACAAGATGGAAATTTTGTGATATTATACACTTACCAATTTTTTATCGGTTATAGTTTGTGAAATTTTTATTATAGTTGAAAATCTTCTGCAAGAGAGAATATAAACAAAAATTTAGTATAGTGAATACATTAAGTTAAAATAAATTTTTAAAAAATATGAAACCAGGTGAGATTCTAAAACGGGAGAAAGATATCTTAAATCGTTTATAGAAATATTAGTTTAAAACTGATCATAAATTCTTAGCTATTTGTTAAATTAACGAAACCATTTTAGACAATCCCACAATTTTGGCTCTTCCTTTACTACCATACATTTTAAGCTATTCCTTCTCCTCAGGAGATACAATGTATTAAAAAAAAGAAAAAATTATACAATTTCCAACTTTTTTATCTTTGTTTAAGTTTATGAAACTACAACTTTTTCCAGACTTGCCCTTAAAGAAATATAATTGCATTTTATTACGTTAAAGACTTTGGGGGGTTTTTTCGCATACTAAAGGCTATGAATTATTCAAAAAGTTGAATGGCAAAGAACCAAAATAAAAGGCTAAAACAAAAAAACAAGACAGAACGGAAAACTGCAAATATATGACAATAATTTTGCAGAGATTTTTTTTTTACTTTTCGTGTGGTTATGCTATTCTATCATCGCAGCACTTGGCCATTTGGTCGTACCGTTCATGTTCATGTTGCAGTGGCATTTACTGCTGATCCACTCTGCTCCAATCCACTCCATAATTCAGAGTCTTTACAACTAAACCATACAATTGTATTTCAATTTTGTGTTCACCATTTTTCCCCCTTTTCAATTTTCAATGAATTCGCAGATAAAACGTTGGAATACCACACGCACACAAGATGGAAGATAGATTTTGGTAGTCAACGAAAAGAACCCATCGAAATAAGTGGATTTCACAGTGGTCGAAAAGATATGTAGAGAAAAAACAAAAACGCTATGGGGAGAATTTGTATAAAATATTGTGAATTCGACTATCCAAGATGCGGATTACTTTGTCCTCGTTGTGTATAACGTTATCCATGTTGAGGATAAGAATATCCATGTTGTGGATAAGGTTATCCACTTTGTGGATAAGATTTTCCACGTTGCGGATAAAATTATCCACATTATGGATAAGATTATCCACGTTGTGGATAAGATTCTCCACGTTGTGGATAAGATTATCCATGTTGTGGATAAGTTTACCCTCGTTGGCGATAAAATCCGCATTTGGGATAAAATCATCATCATAAAATCATGGATAAAATTATCCACGTCCTGGATACGATTATCCACGTTGCGAAAAAAATTATAAACGATGTGGATAAGATTATCGACGTTGTAGATTTGAATGGATAAGATATCAGCATTGTGCATAAGTTTATCCGCATTGTAGGTAAGATTATCCGAATTGTGGGTAAAATGGTTCATTATGTGAATAAAATTATCCACATCGTGGATAAGATTATCCACCCTGTAGATAAGATTATCCAAGTTATGGATAAGTCTATACACATTGTGGATAAGATAATCCACTTTGTGGAAAAGACAATCCACGTTGTGGATAAGATAATCCGCATTGGGGATAAAATCATCATCATAAAATCATGGATAAGATTATCCACGTTCTGGATACGGTTATCCACATTGCGAATAAGATTATACACGATATGCATAAGATTTTCGAATTTGTGGATTTGAATGGATAAGATTATCATCATTGTGAATAAGTTTATCCACATTGGAGGTAAGATTATCCACATTGTGGGTAAAATCATCCACTTTGTGAATAAAATTATCCACATTGTGAATAAGATTATCCACGCTGAAGATAAGATTATCCACGTTGTGGATAAGATTATCCACGTTGCGGATAAGATTATCCACGTTGTGGATAAGATTATCCACGCTGTAGATAAGATTATCCACGTTGTGGATAAGATTATCCACGTTGCGGATAAGATTATCCACGTTGTGAATAAGGCTATCCATGTTGTTGATAAGATAATCCACCTTGTGGATTAGATTGCTCACTTTATAGATAAGATTGTCTAAGTTGAAGATTAGATTATCCACTTTGGGGATAAGATTATCCACTTTGGGGATAAGATTATCCACGTTGTGGATAAGATTATCCACGTTGTGGAAAAGACAATCCACATTGTGGAAAAATCAATCTACGTTGTGGAAACGATTATGAACATTGTGGATAAGATTTTCCACGTTGTGGATAAGATTATCCGCATTGGGACTAAAATCATCATCATAAAATTATGGATAAGATTATCCACGTTATAGATACGATTACCCACGTCGCGAATAAGATTATAAACGATGTGGATAAGATTATCGACATTGTGGACTTTATTGGATAAGATAATCAGCATTGTGGAGAAGTTTATCCGCATTGTAGGTAAGATTATCCGCATTGTGGGTAAATTCATGCACATTGTGAATAAAATTATCCACGTTGTGGATAAGATTAACCACGTTGTGGATAAGATTGTCCTCGTTGTGGAGAAGATTATCCGCAGGGTGGATAACATTATCCACGAAGCGAATTACATTATTTACGTTTTGGATAGCATTATCCAAGTATCCACATGATGGATAACATCATCCACATGGTGGGTAGCATTCTCCACGTGGTCGAAAACATTACCTTTGTGTTGCATAACATTATCCAAGTGTTGGATAACACTATCCAAGTGTTGGATAACATTATTCAAGTCTTGGATAACATTATCCACGTGGTCCAAAAACATTGTCACGTGGTCAAAAACATTATCCACGTGGTCGAAAACATTATCCACGTGGTCGAAAACTTTATCTGCGGGTAAGAAAACATTAACCACGGGATGGAGGCATTATCCACGTGTTGGATAACTTTACCCACGTGGTGGATAACACTATCCACGAAGTGGATATCATTATCCAAATTTTCCTCGAGGTAGATATCATTATCCAAATTATCCTCGAGGTAGATATCATAGTCAAAATTATCCTCGAGGTGGATAACATTATCCCCGTGGTGGATAAGTTTATCCACGTGGTGGATAAATTTATCCACGTGGTGGATTACGTTAACCGCGTGGTGGATAATAATATCCGCGTGGTGGATAATATTATCCGCGTGGTGGATAGCGTTCTCCACTTGGTGGATAGCACTATCCACTTGGTGGATAACATTATCCACGTGGTTAAAAACATAAACATTTATCCGCATTATGCATTTGGTGGATATTGTTAACCCACTTTTGGACAACAATATCCTTTTGTTCGTTATCATTATCCACGTGTTAGACAACATTATTTTACTGTTCGATAACATAATCCACTTGTAGGATAACATTATCCGAGTGTTGGAAGACTTTCTTTACTTGTGGGATAACATTATCGAGGTATGGGATTACATTATACACGTGTGGGATGATATTATCCACGTGTAAGTTAATATTATACACAACATGGATTACGTCAATCAATTGTTACGTACATCAATTTATGTTTTATCGTTAGCATTTAAACTAAACTTAACACAATACTTGTTTAATTAAATCTCAATTTGTAGCCACTGTATCTTTTTATGGTGTATATAAAATGTATTTAAAGTGGATTTGCTTACTGCAATTCTTTTTTGGTTGCCTCCTTCAAACATTACAAGGGGTTTACAGAATGGCAAGATTTATTGCATTCATCTAGGTTTTTGGGATTTTCCTTTTAGTTTTTTTTTCTAGAGAAAAATAAAAATTTTTAAGATATTCTTAAAGACACTTAAAAAAGTATAAAAATGCAAACTTAAAATGTCAACTTCACAACGTTTAAGAACGTTGGTAATCATGGTAATCAAGACTAGCATTAGCTTCACATTGCCAATTTTAAGGCCAGTAAGAGAGAAGACAATTTGAGCTTGTAAATGAAGTTTGGCATGAAGGCAGAAGACATACCAAATCGTCTCATCTTCTTCAACACTCTTTTACATAAATCGTTTTATTTCAGTGAGGGAGTCTTTTTTTTGTACAAACAAAATTTAGGGAGTGTCTGGGGCCATATAAAACTCATTTGACAGTCGAGTGAATCAACAGCGACAGATAGGCAGGCAGACAAATAGACAGACAGACAGCACACTACAACATGATTACATAGTCGATCAAGACAACATGCTTGATGAGGCGTTGAGTATGGTTTGGTTCCTTAACCATTAGTCTGGTTATATGGAAATGTCAGAAATATTGCCAACTTATGTTCAAGATATGGAAAAAGCAACACTTTTTGTCTTTCCATATGATATTAACCACTTTGGAGGAGTAACACTAAGTTAGAACACTTCAGAACATACCAACGGGCTAACCGCCTGTATCAGGCAGCGAAGACAAAGTCTCTGCTATATTGAAGAAATATGACCCACAAGCATATGGAAGCAATTCAGCTATCTATGGCATTCCTTCATTGTCATGCTGTAGAAGAAGAACAAGGAGTAACAACGACTTTGGCGAATACGATGACAACGACAATGAATGTGACAAATATCAGCTTTAATTTAATGTGGCAATGATTGACGATTACAAGCTGATTCGTTTTTTTTTGCTGTTCTGAAGCTTGAACAAAGTTGCGTTGATTCATTTGCCTGCAATGAAAGGGGATGGGAAAATATATGGAATAGAGTGGGAGGAGAGAGGATATAGAGAAGAATAGAAGAAGCAAGGATATAGAAAGTAAAATTTATGATTCCAAGAATCCAATTCAAATCTACTGTTCTACGAATTGGTAATAAATCCCCTGCCTCAAGAACATATGCTGAAAGGGATTTCAACTTGTGTGAATATATAGTAAGAGATATTTGCTTAACTGTCTGACTTCATATTTGAGATTTTCACACACCAATTGTGTTATTGGCACTTGAAATATGTTCAAATGTACCTTTTTTAGAAAATGTGTTGTAAAGGGTTTTCTAATAGGGACTTGACATTTTCAAATTTATTTGTGAACGCTCTCTAATACTAATAATGGAACTGTCTCTGTCAAATTTTTTCAGAAACCCAAGATTTTCATCATGCCAAAGTTCACGAACGAACAACATCTTCAAATCATAAAAGTTTATTACCGAAATTTGGAGTCGATGATCGCTACTTAAAGGGTTTTCAATTTAATTTCGACGAAGCACATTTTTGCTTAAAGGTTCGTCAGTTGAAAATTCACATGTGCTTTACGAATCAACAATTCATCCACAAAAAATAACTGTTTGGTGTGGTTTGCATGCCGGCGGCTTCATTGGGCCATACTATACTTTGTGGACGACGCCAATCGTCACGTTACCGTAAACAGACAATGCTACCGCACCATGCTCTCTGATTAATTTTGGCCTGAATTGGAAGATATATAACTGGACGACAAGATGGAGTCACATCACAGAGTTAGTTTGATGAGCGTGTTATCTTAAGAAATAGCCCAGTCGATTAGTCGCCTCATTCGCGCGATATGACGCCTCTTGACTATTTTCTTTGGGGCTACGTCAAGGCATTGGTCTACGCCTACAAGCCGTCGACGTTGGAAGAGCTCGAAATGCGAAATATCGACCGTTTCGACTAGATTGTGTATCCGAGTCATCAAAAAATGGCTCCAAAGTATTGCGTGCCCGAGGTGGCCACATGAACGAAGTCAAGTTCCATTCATAAATATTATCCACAACGTGGATAATGTTATTCGTAATGTGGATAATGTAACCCATAACGTGAATAATGTTATCGACAACGTGGATAATGTTATTGACAACGTGTATATTGTTATCCACAACGTGGATAATTTTACCCATAAATTGGATAATGCTATCCACAACGTGGATAACGTGGACAATGTAATATACAATGTGGAAAATGTTATCTATCACGCGGATAATGTTATCACAACATGGATAATATTATCCATAGCGAGGATCAGGTAATCCACAACGTGGAAATTGTTATCCACACCATGGATATTGTTATCCACAACGTGGATATTGTTGCCCACAATGTGGATATTGCTATAAATAATGTGTATAATGTTATCCACAACGTGGATATTGTTATCCATAAAGTGCATATCGTTATCCACAAAGTGGGTATTGTTATCCACTACTTAGATATTGTTATTCACTACGAGGATATTGTTATCCGCAACGTGGATATAGTTATCTTCAACGCGGATATCCATAAAATGGATATGGTAACACAAAACATGGATAATTTTATCCACTACATGGTTGTCCACAACGTGGATATTGTTATCCACAACAAGGATATTGTTATCCATTAAATGGATATTGTTATCCACAACGTGGATATAGTTATCCGCAACTTGGATATTTTTATACACAACATGGATATTGTTAAACACAACGTGAATATTGTTATCCACAACGTGGATATTGTTATCCACTTTGGGGATACTGTTATCCACTACGTGGATATTGTAATCCATAACGTGGATATTGTTATCCACATCGTGGATATTGTTATCCATTATGTGGATACTGTTATCCACAACGTGGATATAGTTATCCACAACTTGGATATTGTTATCCACAACGTGGATATTGTTATCCACAACGTGGATATTGTTACCCACAATGTGGATATTGCTATGTGTATAATGTTATCCACAACGTGGATATTGTTATCCACAAAGTGCATATCGTTATCCACAAAGTGGGTATTGTTATCCGCTATTTGGATATTGTTATTCACTACGAGGATATTGTTATCCGCAACGTGGATATAGTTATCTTCAACGCGGATATCCACAACATGGATATGGTAACACAAAACGTGGATATTTTTATCCACTACATGGTTGTCCACAACGTGGATATTGTTATCCACAACAAGGATATTATTATCCATTAAATGGATATTGTTATCCAAAACGTGGAAATAGTTATCCGCAACTTGGATATTTTTATACACAAGATGGATATTGTTATACACAACATGAATATTGTTATCCACAACGTGGATATTGTTATCCACTATGGGGATACTGTTATCCACTACGTGGATATTGTAATCCACAACGTGGATATTGTTATCCACATCGTGGATATTGTTATCCACTATGTGGATTTTGTTATCTACAACGTGGATATTGTTATCCACAACGTGGATATTGTTATCCACTTTATCGATATTGTTATCCACTATATCGATTATGTTATTCACAACGAGGATATAGTTATTCGCAACTTGGATTTTTTGCACAACAGGGATATTGTTATACACAACGTGGATATTGTTATCCACATCGTGGATATTGTTATCCACAACGTGAATATTAATATTCACAACGTGTATATTGTTATCCACAACGTGGATATTGTTATCCACAACGTGGATATTGTTATCCACAACGTGGATATTGTTATTCACTTCTTGGATAATGTATTCCACAACTTGAATAATATTGTGCACAACGCGGATAATTATATCCGTAACGTGGATATTGTTATCCACAATGTGGGTAATGTTATCCACAACGTGGACAATTTTATCCACTACTTGGATAATGATATCCACAACTTGAATAATGTTATGCACAACGTGGATACTCTTATTCACAACGTATATTATTTTATCCACAACGTGTATTATGTTATCCACAACGTGGATAGTGTTATCCACAACGTGGATAATGTTATCCACATGTCCACAACATGAACAATGTTAACCGCAACGAGAATAACATAGATAACGTTAACTACAACGTGGATAATGTTATCCACTTCATGGAAAATGTTATCCGCAACGTGGTCAATGTTATCGAAAACTTGGACAATCTTATCCACAACGTGGATAATGTTATCCACAACGGCGATAATGTTATCCACAACGTGGATAATGTTATCCACAACGTGGATAATGTTATCTACAACGTGGATGTTATCCACTACCTGGATAGAGTTATTCACAACCTCAAATAATTTTTTTCGCAATGAGGATAATGATGTTCACAATGAGGATAATGTTATCCACAACGTGGATAACACACATGTTATCCACATGTCCACAACATGGACAATGTTAACCGCAACGAGAATAACATAGATAACGTTAACTACAACGTGGATAATGTTATCCACTTCATGGAAAATGTTATCCGCAACGTGGTCAATGTTATCGAAAACTTGGACAATCTTATCCACAACGTGGATAATGTTATCCACAACGGCGATAATGTTATCCACAACGTGGATAGTGTTATCCACAACGTGGATAATGTTATCTACAACGTGGATGTTATCCACTACCTGAATAGAGTTATTCACAACCTCAAATATTTCATTTTCGCAATGAGGATAATGATGTCCACAATGAGGATAATGTTATCCACAATGTGAATAATGTTATCCAAACTGGAGATAATGTTGACCCGAAATTTTTTATTGAGTTCCCGGTATTTGATAAGCATGATCATGCATGTTCCACATTCACAGCATTTTGGCACTTTATTTTTGTGCATGTTTCTGCATTCTTTAAAGGCAAACTACACAAAACTTAGCGGAAGACAAAGGTACGAAAGGCAAAGGAATTTTTCTTGCATTGTGGTTTTCAGAAACTCAGACTTTATGGATTCGATGCGCTGAGACAGAACAGCAAAAAACAACGACGAATGTCATACGGGATGGCTAGAATGGTTTAAGTCTTGCATTTGTGCAAATGCGTAAATTCCTTCATTCAGACAATGGATGGCTGCAACACCACCACCAGTGGTTAACTGCCATTGCGACACAAATATATCTGGGCGTAAAGAATGGACGGATGCATGTCTTGCGGCATGGTTGAGTGACAGAATAAAGGCCTGCCTGCCAGCTTGCGTTCGGTGATTGCATGTGGCAAATACTAATGCGCTTTCTAGATTGTCATTTTAATTGGGCTCTCGACTGTGGAGGAGTGTGGTGCCAAATATTTGCATGAACATATCCATGAGTTTATGTAAATAACAGCGATGAGGCAGAACGTTGTAAGCAAATCAAGGGAAATAACAATAAAAACTGAATAAAGACACACTGAGAGATATAAAGAAGCTTTACCATAAGTTTATCTACCAGAGAATTTCAGCTTAGTCAGTTCAGGCTTTTGGGGACTCAAGAAGAAATCAAATTGGGAGATGGATTTAGATTTTTTATGTTAAGAAAATTTTATACAATTTCTTTTCTTTCCAGTGTATTCATGTAAAATGTCATGAGATATCCCGCTTTTCTATCGATGTTGGCTGCCAGAGATTACAGATTTCTGCAAGAAAATGTTAAAGCTGAATTATGGCCAAATGGATGGGTGGATGAATGATAGGATGTATGGATGGGCGGATGGATGGTTAGATGGTTGGCTTGTTATAACTATTGTTGAAGTATTTTAATTAGATGCAAATAATAGTTGTGGCTGAAGTTGAAACGATTTGCATTCTAAAGGAATGCTGATGAAATTTACATAAATTCTTAATGGGTTCTTAAACAATGTCTGGGCGTGATGCTAGTGCAGATACTAAGCAAATTAAATGATAGATCTAACATTTTTGTTAACGCTTTACAATATTCAATATAAATTATTAGGTATTCGAAATGCATTTATCATAGTGAAGTGCATTCATTTTACAAGGAAAATTCGTTGCCAAGTTTGAAAAATGTTTACATTGATAGCATGACTATAATCATCAGTATCCATTCCATTCCTTCTACTCCTGATTTACATTTTTATTGGTTTATTTGTTTTTGTTTAGTAAACTTCCCACAATTATACCCCAATTTCTTTTAGTTTTTATTTATCTACTAATGGAGCCTTTATTCTATTGGGAGCAAGAAATGCATTAATATATGCTCGAAGGCTTCAACTACAAACCATTCATTTGTAATTCAATTACAGTTCCTCATTTCCTGTGTTGCAAGATATGATAGCTGTCTCAAGTGCATTGGTTAATTTGCAAAATTGCAAATGCCATAGCCTTTCTGCTATTGATTCTCCCTTTGGCCTTTCATTTGACCATACAATAGGGACAAAGACTTTATTTAAAATCTAATTGAATAAATTGTTTTTATTACAATTCCATTGATAATTGAGGCATTTTACAAATGTATTAGAATGTTATATGTTTGGGGGTAGATGGGTATGGGGTACACTGTGAAAATTTCGCCTGCACAACATATGAGACAATATAATGTCTAATGTATTTGTGGATACTCACAGCGCCAAATTTCATTGATGAAATCGGATGAAAAATGCTCCTTTTGTGGGCTCAATATCAATCTATTGGGTTGCCCAAAAAGTAATTGCGGATTTTTCATATAGTCGGCGTTGACAAATTTTTTCACAGCTTGTGACTCTGTAATTGCATTCTTTCTTCTGTCAGCTATCAGCTGTTACTTTTAGCTTGCATTAGAAAAAAAGTGTAAAAAAAGTATATTTGATTAAAGTTCATTCTAAGTTTTATTAAAAATGCATTTACTTTCTTTTAAAAAATCCGCAATTACTTTTTGGGCAACCATATATAGCAGCTATTTCCAAAATATATATATGATCTGAACCACATCCAACAATAAGATGTAGAGATTAACCAGAACTCATCTCAAGTAGAGATTAACAAATTTCATCAGATGAAAAATGCTCGATTTGTGAGCTCAATACTCTTTATCGGGAGATCGGTCTATATGGCAGCTATATCCAAATATGGTCCAATCTGGACCACTTTCAACAAAAAATATGTAGGGATCAACCAAAAGCCACTGTGCCAAATTTCATTGAAATCGAGTAATAAATGGATCTATCATGGCCTTAATACCCTATATCGAGAGATCGGGCGGTTGGTCATATAGACCGCAGCTATATCCAAATAAGGTTTCATCTGCAACACATCTCTCAGGAGTGGGTAGGGGTATACCAGAACTCACTGAGACAAATTACATTGAAATCGGATGAAAAATGGGCAATTTATTGCCTCAAGATTTTTAGTCGGAAGATTGGTCTATATAGCGGCTATACATAACAATAGCCTGATCTTATAAGATCAGGAGATCAGGTGTATATACAAAGAATACGACTCTTCAAAAATTGTTTTCAAAATCTTCTTATATATAACAAGTAAAAGCGTGGTAAATTCGGCCGGGACGAATCTTATATACCTTCCACCATAGATCGCATTTGTTGAGATCTTTGCGCGGTATCTCTTTTTAGGCAAACAAAGAATAATGAATAAGAACTGTTATGCTATTGGATCAATATCAAGTTATAGTTCGATTCGGACCATAAGTAAATTGAATGTTGAAAACCAAAGTAGAAGTCATGTGGTAAAATTTCAGTCCATTCGGATAAGAATTGCGCCTTGTAAAGGCTCAAGATGCGAAATCGGGAGATCGGTTTATATGGGAGCTGTATCAAGCTATAGATCGATTGAGACCATATTGGACACGTTTGTTGACAATATTTCAGCCAAATCGGATGAGAATTGCGCCCTCTATTGGATCAAGAAGTCAAGATCCAAGATCAAGGCTTTAGAAGTCAAGATCTCAGATTAGTTTATATGGCAGCAGCTATATCAGGCTATAGACCGATTTAAACCATATTTGGCACAGTTGTTGGAAGTCATAAAAAACAACTTCATGCAAAATTTCAGTCAAATCGGATGAGAATTGCGTCCTCTATTGGCTCAAGAATTCAAGATCCAAGATTGGTATATATGGCAGCTATATCAGGTTATGAAGCGATATCAGCCATACTTAGCACAGTTGTTTGAAGTGATACCAAAACACCACGTGGAAAATCTCAGCCAAATCGGATAAGAATTGCGCACTCTATTGGCTCAAGAAGTCAATATCAAAGATCGGATTATATGGCAACTATATCAGGTTATATACCGATTTGATTCGTATTTGGTACAGTTGTTGGAAGTCCTAAAAAACAACTCCATGCTAAATTTCAGCCAAATCGGATAAGAATTGCGCCCTCTATTGGATCAAGAAGTCAAGTTTCAAGATCACTATATATGGCAGCTATATCAGGTTGTGGACCGATATCAACCATACTTAGTACAGTTGTTGGAAGTGGTACCAAAACACCACGTGCAAAATTTCAGCCAAATCGGATGAGAATTGCGCCCTCAAGAAGTCAAGATCAAAGATTGGTTTATATGGCAGCTATATGAGGTTATATACCGATTTGATTTATATTTGGCAAAGTTGTTGGAAGTCATAACAAAGCTATAACAGGTTATATACCGATTTGATTTATATTTGGCAAAGTTGTTGGAAGCCATAACAAACAACTTCATGCGAAACTACAGCCAAGTCGGATAAGAATTGCGCCCTCTAGCGGCTCAAGAAGTCAAGATTCAAGTTTTTTGGGGGGTGGGGCAGCCCGAACTCTTTAGGTGAAATTTATATACTAAGTTCGTACTCTACTCTTAAATACCTTTCGTTTGATACCCATAATGTCCCAATCGGTAAAAATGTCCGCCCGGGTGGGTTTTGGGATGGGGCGTTCCCCCAGGTTAATCCAACCAAAAATTTTATATCAATTT
The DNA here is from genome assembly GCF_963082655.1 of Stomoxys calcitrans. Classification (NCBI taxonomy): domain Eukaryota; kingdom Metazoa; phylum Arthropoda; class Insecta; order Diptera; family Muscidae; genus Stomoxys; species Stomoxys calcitrans. Next base: position 14,937,223 of record NC_081554.1, on the reverse strand, counting down.
CGCGTTTTTGGGGTACCATAAGGTGACATACAAAATTTCGCTTAAATCGGTGCACAAGATCTGGCGTTTTTTAAAATTGGGGTATGGGGGAGAGTCCGCCCCTCCTTCGTATATCACAAAACCCTTTTTTCACAGGGGGCTCAAACTCTACCATCAGTGTAAATTTCATGAAAATCGGTTCAGCCGTTTTTGAGTCTATACGGAACAGACAAACAAACAAACAAAGCGTAAGAAAAATATTAAAAATATAACAATTATTTCTTGATCACATCACGTATTCCGATAACCCGTTTTAGGGACTCGTGTAAGCTACTCTGAAAATGATTTTTCAGAGTGCATTTATTATTACATTATGACATTAAGTATTGTGTACAACAACAACCTCTAACATTCTATGCCCACTCTTATCTCATGTTGCAAGGCAACAACAATGCACCATTGTTTGCCACAAATTAGTTGCATGATTGTTGCAATATTTAATTATTTGCATCAAATTCATTTATACAAATATTCTTGTATTGAGTATGTGTGTGTGTGTGTGTGTGTGAGTAGTATGTACGATGATAAGACATTTGTAATTTACATTTTCCAAATACATTATCGCCCATCCAAACAAAACATTGAAATGCATGTCTGTATGGGTGCGAACTTTTGTGTTTGTGTCTCCTTTGCCTTGCTTAAATGCAAAATAGGTGATTTATTGTAATTTTGATTATTTGAATATTTATGCCGATGGAAGGATACCCTCAACACGACGACACCAGTGGTAATTATAGAGCCTATAGCCTTAGAGGCTACATCATTAGAGCTTATGACCGTCTTATCAAATGTCGAGAACATAGGTAAATTAGTTAAATGACTCCTAAGGCAAAGATCTTAGCTTGTATGCCATTTGCTTAATACGAATTATAACACCTGAAGATGCAGATTAATTATTTATTTGCAGTTACACTATAAGGCTAATCTGCAATACAATGCAAACATTAAGAATAGAAGTTCTGTAGTATTCAAAGTGGGGCTAAAATCCCTATAAGTGTGTATTTTACAAGTTTTAACCAGATATGCAGAGATGCTGTCACATCGAAAGAGGTGGCATTCAGTAACTGGCGCTTGAATAGAAATGCCAATATTGAACTGCTGCGCAAGCTGGCAAGACCTTCGAGTGCCAAAGTGCTAAGGCACGAAAAAATTTTCTTTACGAACAGCGTCTGCGTACTAGGGTTCTTGCTTCTACATGAGGAAGTAACAGCTTTTGGTAGATCGTGAAAAGGGTAAAGGGTAGTTCTTCATCTATTCCAACTCTTGTTAAGGATGATCAAACGTTCACTGACCCGTTTGATAAGGCTAACCTGTTGGATGATATAGTTGCAGGGTACTCTTCCCTGCCGGATAGCAATCAACCACTCCCCTCAATCAAAAATGTAAAATGGCGTCCTGCCCCAAATATTGGGTTGCCCAAAAAGTAATTGCGGATTTTTTAAAAGAAAGTAAATGCATTTTTAATAAAACTTAGAATGAACTTTAATCAAATATACTTTTTTTTACACTTTTTTTCTAAAGCAAGCTAAAAGTTACAGCTGATAACTGACAGAAGAAAGAATGCAATTACAGAGTCACAAGCACAAAATTTGTCAACGCCGACTATATGAAAAATCCGCAATTACTTTTTGGGCAACCCAATATTTTTCGAACTCATGGAGTTAAAAGGGTTCTTGAGAATCTGGACGTAAATAAATCCCCGGGCCCGGATGGCATACTTGCCTTGCACAGGTATTCTTCGAGGCTTGCTCATCCATTACGCAACCGTTTCCAACCTTGCCCAACGTGCGGGAGTCTACCCGGGGCGTTGGTCGCTAAGAAGGCCATTAGACTCTAAATACCTGACAAGATGGTAATTAACCCTTCAAGCACTACCCAAGAAGGGGGTGGCAAACAACCCTGCGAATTATAAGCCAATTGCGATATGCTCCGCTCACTCCAAGTTCATGGAGAGCATGGTTAATCACCATCTTGTGAGGTATTTCCACAGAAGTCGCTCGACGGGCGACCTCATGTCACTTCTGGCGGAACGTTGAAGTCGCTCAATCCACCAGTTTGGTGAGAGTAAGGTTGTGGCTCTGGATATCTCCAAGGCATTTGATAGGGTCTGGCATGGTGCAATACTAAAAAAAAGCTGGTCGCATTTGGTGTCGGTAATGGCTTCGTTCGATATATTTCGAGCTTTCTCAGAGATCGCACTATTCGAGTCGTTATAGATGGGTTCTCATCCAATGAGCATAAATTGACCTCAGGTGTACTCCAGGGTTCTGTTCTTTCTCCTTCTCTTTTTCTTATTTTCATCAACGATATGTTGGGTCAGACATTGAATCCGATCTACTCGTATGCGGATGACAGCAATCTCTGTCTCTCGTACTCAGACCATAGGCCGAGTCTAAGAGAGATTGAGGACAAGAGGCGGGTTATGGATGATACATTCTGCCTGGATTTGCCCCAAATATTTTTTCGAACTCGTGCAGTTAAAAGGGTTCTTGAGAACCTGGACGTAAATAAATCCCCGGGTCTGGATGGCATATCAACACTTGTCTTGCACAGGTGTTCTTCGACGCTTGTTCATCTATAACGCAATCTTTTCAACCTTGCCTACCGTGCGTTGGAAGGTCGCCAACCTTAAGCCACTATCCAAGAAGTGGTAAGGCAAACAACCCTGTGAATTATCGGCCAATTGCGATATGCTCCGCTCTCTCCAAGATTATGGAGAGCATAGTTAATCACCATCTTGTGAGGTATTTAGAGTCCTTCTCATCCAATGAGCATAAATTGACCGCAGGTGTACCCTTCTTCTCCTTCTCATTTTCTTATTTTCTTCAACGCTCTGTTGGGTCAGACATCGAATCCGATCTACTCATTTGCGGATGACAGTAATCTCTGTCACTCGTACTCATTCGACCATAGGCCGAGTCTTCGAGAGATTGAGGACAAGTTGGGGAGTATGGACGATACACTCGGCCAGGATTTGCTGGTCATTTGTGAGTGAGGTCGAATGAAGGCACGGAAGGCTCAATGCTGCTTGTTTTCACTCAAACGATACGCGGACCCATTACGATCATCTCTGTCTATTAACGGCATAGATGTTGAGCAATCAGAAGCTCTTGATGTTTTGGAAGTACAAAGTGATGTCCGTTGGGCTTAACATGTATTTGAAGTGTCGAAGGAGGCATTCAAGTGCTTAGGCTTCCTTAAACGGTGTAAGAATTACTTCACTCCGTCTGATCTTCTAAACATCTACGCCACTTTCATAAGGCCGAAAATGGAGTACAACTCACATGCATGGGCTGGAGGTTCAAGATCATCCCTGGAGCTACTGGACCGTGTACAGAGGAGAGCGATGGCGTTGATTTGGGAGAGTAGGGTATGCCACTCGACTGCCTCCCTTGAACATCGTCGTAATGTGGGTTGTTTGGCGCTGTTCTATCGGTACTTTCATGGTGTGTGTTCGTCTGATATTCCCCTTCTTATTCCTGATATAAGGATGTTTGTCAGGGATAACAGACATTCCGGGAACTCACACCCGTTTGTAATTGATTGGCCACGACCGCACAATGCATTGTAGAGAGAATTCTTATCACGCCCGAACCACATATGGAATCAAATTCCGACTAATTTTTTTCCCACCCACTAGGACATCCAGTGATTTAAGACAAATGTCAATAAACACTACATCATTTTACCCCCCTCCAATTCCTAATTTCCTTTCGCCAACGCAATGAACTCCATTCAAAGGGGACATCCCCAGGGTGTTGGTTGATAGATAAAAACAAGTACAAAGGCGTTAAGTTCGGCCGGGTCGAACTTTGGATACCCACCACCCCGGGTATATACGTAAACCACCTTTCATCAAAATCCGGCGAAAATTGCATACCTTAAGTCCCATAGCAGTTATATCGAAATATGTTCCGATTTGGACCAAATACTAATAAGTACAGCAGCTATATCTAAAAATAAGCCGATCTGAACCATATACGACACGGATGTCGAAAAGCCTAACATAATTCACTGTGTCACATTTCAGTGAAATCGGATTATATATGCGCTTTTTATGGGGCCAAGACTTTAAATCGTGATATCGGCCTACATGGCAGCTATATCCAAATCTGGACCGATTTAGGCCAAGTCGCAGAAATATGTCGAAGAGCTTAACACAATGTACTGTCCCAAATTTCGACGAAATCGGTCAATAAATGCGCTTTTTATGGGTCCGAAGCTTTAAATCGAGAGATCGGTTTATATGGCAGCTATATCCAAATCTGGACCGATCTGGGCCAAATTAAAGAAGGACGTCAAAAAGCCTAACTAAACTAACTATCTCAAATTTCAGCGACATCAGACAATAAATGCGCCTTTTATGACCCCAAAACCTAAAACCGAGAGATCGGTCTAATATATGGCAGCTATATACAAATCTGAACCGATCTGCGCCATATTGCAGAAGTATGTCAATGGTCTTAACTTAACACACTGTCCCAAATTTCGACGACATCGGACAATAAATGCGCCTTTTAGGGGCTCAAAACCTTAAATCGAGAAATCGGTTTATATATCCGAATATGACCCGATCTGGCTCAAATTGACGAAGGATGTCGAAGGGCCTAACACAAAGCACTGTTCCAAATTTCATCAAAATCTGATAGTAAATGTGGCTTTTATGGGCCCAAGACCCTAAATCCACAGATCGGTCTATATGGCAGCTATATCCAAATCTGGACCGATCTGGGCCAAATTGACGAAGGATGTCGAAGGGCCTAACACAACTTTCTGTCCCAAATTTGAGCAAAATCGGATAATAAAAGCGGTTTTTATGGGCCCAAGACCCTAAATCGGAGGATCGGTCTATATGGCAGCTATATCCGAATCTGAACCGACCAGGGCCAAATTTAACGAAGGATGTCAAAGGGTCTAACACAAAGCACTGTTTCAAATTTCATCAAAGTCGGATATAAATATGGCTTTTATGAGCCCAAGACCCTAAATCGAGGGATCGGTCTATATGGCAGCTATATCCAAATTTGGACTGGTCAGGGCCAAATTTAACGAAGGATGTCGAACGGCCTGAGACAACTCACTGTGCCAAATTTCATCTAAATCGGATAATAAATGTGGTTCTTATTGGCCTAAGACCCTAAATCGGAGGATCGGTCTATATGGCAGCTATATCCAAATTTAAACCGATTAGGGACAAATTTAACGAAGGATATTGAAGGGCCTAACACAACTCACTGTCCCAAATTTCAGCAAAATCGGATAATAAGAGTGTCTTTTATGGGCCTAAGACCCAAATCGGAGAGACTTGCGCCCTCTAGCGGTTTAAGAAGTCAAGATCCAAGATCGATTTATATGGCAGCTATATCAGGTTATGAACCGACTTGAGTCATACTTAACAAAGTAGTTGGAAGTCATACTAAAATACCTTATGCAAACTCTCAGACAAATTTTATGAGACTGGCGCCCTCTAGCGGCTCAAGAAGTCAATATCCAAGATCGGTTTATATGTCAGCTATATCAGGTTATGAACCGCTTCGAACTATAGTAAGCACAGTTTTTGGAAGTCATAGCAAACACCTCATGCAAAATTTCAGCCAAATCAGATAAGAATTGCGCCCTCTAGCGGCTCAAGAAGTCAAAATCCCAGATCGGTTTATATGGCAGCTATATCAGGTTATAGACCGATTTGAACCATACTTAACACAGTTGTTGGAAGTCATACTAAAACACCTCACGCAAAATTTCAGTCAAATTGGACAATCGGAAAATTGCGCCCTCTAGCGGCTCAAGAAGTCAAAATCCAAGATCGGTTTATATGTCAGCTATATCAGTATATGAACCGATTTGAACCATACATGGCATAGTTGTTGGAAGTGATACTACAACACTTCGTGCAAAATATCAGCCAAATCAGATAAGAATTGCGCCCTCTAGCGGCTCTAGAAGTCAAGATTCAAGATCGGTTTATATGGCAGCTATACCAGGTTATGGACAGATTTGAACAATACTTAATACAGTTGTTGGAAGTCATACTTAAACACCTCATGCAAAATTTCAGTCAAATCGGAAAATTGCGCCCCCTAGAGGCTTAAGAATTCAAGACCCAAGTTCGGTTTATATGGCAGCTATACCAGGTTATGAACCGATTTAAACCATACCTAGCATGGTTGTAGGAAGTCATACCAAAAAACCTCATGCAAAATTTCAGCCAAATCGGATGAGAATTGCGCCCTCAAGCGGCTCAAGAAGTCAAGATCCAAGATCGGTTTATATGGCAGCTATACCAGGTTATGAACCGATTTAAACCATACCTAGCAAGGTCGAAGTCATACTAAAACACCTCATGCAAAATTTCGGTCAAATCGGAAAATTGCGCCCCCTAGAGGCTCAAAAATTCAAGACCCAAGATCGGTTTATATGGCAGCCATATCAAAACATGGACCGATTTGGCCCATTTACAATCCCTACCGACCTACACTAATAATGAGTATTTGTGCAAAATTTCAAGTGTCTAGCTTTACTCCTTCGAAAGTTAGCGTGCTTTCGACAGACAGACGGACGGACATGGCTATATCGACTTAAAATGTCATAAGGATCAAAAATATATATACTTTGTGGGGTCTTAGACGCATATTTCGAGGTGTTACAAACAGAATGACGAAATTAGTATACCCCCATCCTATGGTGTAGGGTATAAAAAGTGGAAGTTTTTGCAGGAAATGAGATGGAATGATATAAGTTAACGCCTGTATTATAACGCCACTTCTTCTTGAACTGCTATTTCCTATTAATTTCTTGAGTTTTCTCATTCATAATATTGATGACTTTTGATCTATGAAAAATGTTTCACAAAATACCGCCTAGTTAAAATTTTTGCACACAAAAAAATTCCGCCCAACTTTTATTATTATTTTTTGACATGGTTTCCTTAATAATCTTAAATTTTACACATACTCGCAACATAGCATCCAGCCATGGCTGATAATAAGCTCTTAAACTATTTCCTTCCTATAATGGAGCTTTAAATATTTCTTTTCATAGTTCAGGCAGTAGTTTGGCAGCTATCCAATGAAAAGTTTGTTGTACACAACATACAACAAAAAAAAAAATTGTTTTCCTCCAAAAACTTTGCATGAAGCAAATAATTATGCACATGTTATAACAATTTATTATGCATGCCGTCCGTCGTTGGGAGGAGGCGACCAACTAAATTAGCCATATGAGAATATGCATATGGTAAAGGGAAGCAAACACACTAACGCCTACACCCACACACCCATATGGGATAAAGACACCAGAGCTTAGTGTAAAGTACATTGAAAATACTTTGGCGAAACTAAAATTGAGCGAGAATGGAGCCAGAGTATAGGATTTGCTAATTTTATTACACACAGAAAAATATGTAGCGTAGGTTCAATTTCCACAATCACATTAGGTCTATTGCTGCAAGTAAAAGGTGATTTTTTTGAGGTTAGGATTTTCATGCATTAGTATTTGACAGATCACGTGGGATTTCAGACATGGTGTCAAAGAGAAAGATGCTCAGTATGCTTTGACATTTCATCATGAATAGACTTACTAACGAGCAACGCTTGCAAATCATTGAATTTTATTACCAAAATCAGTGTTCGGTTCGAAATGTGTTCATTCACCGTAACGTTGCGTCCAACAGCATCTTTGAAAAAATACGGTCCAATGATTCCACCAGCGTACAAACCACACCAAACAGTGCATTTTTCGGGATGCATGGGCAGTTCTTGAACGGCTTCTGGTTGCTCTTCACTCCAAATGCGGCAATTTTGCTTATTTACGTAGCCATTCAACCAGAAATGAGCCTCATCGCTGAACGGTGAATGAACACATTTCGAACCGAACACTGATTTTGGTAATAAAATTCAATGATTTGCAAGCGTTGCTCGTTAGTAAGTCTATTCATGATGAAATGTCAAAGCATACTGAGCATCTTTCTCTTTGACACCATGTCTGAAATCCCACGTGATCTGTCAAATACTAATGCATGAAAATCCTAACCTCAAAAAAATCACCCTTTATATGTTTCTCATTAGCCATGTTTCATAATGTAGGACCAGAATATGTTTCAGGGCGGAGACAACACCTGTTTATTGTCCTTGGACGAAATTTCATTGAAATTTAATCAGACTTATTTTCAAACCGGTTGAGCATGAGAAGGGAAGGCGAAGACCCTACAGACTAACTGGGAGAAGATTCCCTAAGAGGCTTATACCGAATGCAAGAGAGCTTCAATGGTTTTTGTCTTGAAGTGTCTGAACGTAGCCTTTCTGAAGGCATATCCACTTAGGGAACGCCGCGTAAGCCCAAAAAATGAATATAGGATAGGAGCAGTATAATCGAAGCGACAATAGAAAACCTGAAAGGAATGGATGAGGTTTCCGATCGGATACCTGAGATGACACCTGAGGTCGACTGCGAGGCACTGCTGCCAGCGGCACACTCCTGGATTGACGGAACCCTAGTATTGCCACCTGAGAGATCATGTTACCAAGATGGATCAAAGCTAGAGGACAGAGCGGGCCTGGGGGTCTGCGTTGAGAACCCAGTGACTGAGATCTGTTTTAGATTGCCTGACAATAGTATGGTCCTGCAGGCGGAGATCCGGACGATCACGGAATGCGTGTGGTGGTTTGGTGTTAACGCGAGGACATCGAGTATGAACACTTTGCAGAAGATCTCGTTGGTGATTAACCCAAGTCACATAGGGCGAGGAAACATGACGGAGGGCTGGAACGAATATTGTCAAACTTGGGCATGTTCAAGATGAAGACGTGTAGAGTGGAGAATAGGAAATCATCAAGGTTACTAGCACGGCTAGCTACCTGAGGAGGGAGAATGGGACTTGCACTGAAAGAAAACAGTAGACAGTCGAACGGCAGATCATAAATCAATTTTTTTGACACTCAAAAATAATTTTTAGGCAAACCTTCATGGTCGTTTATATCGAGGCTATAGTAATAGCGGCGAACTTAGTTGGCAGCAAGAAGACGACCAGCGTTCATAATACCGCAATACCCACATATGTTCCCTTTACAGAAGTTCATGTCGGTGATGGACCTAAAGGCGGGGGAGGGATTGGCATTGGAGAACTTCAAGGGTAGGTCGGTGGAGACGACCTTTAACGAAGTGGTAGGAGTAGACCAGATGTGGCTTTGTCACCTTTCCTGGGCAAGGGTACTAAAATTACACTTACCCAAGGAAAATAATAATTCCCTTACCCATGGAAAAAGCACTAAAAGTACTCATTCCCTAGAAAAGGGTTATGAAGAGGGTATTAGGATAATCAATTATCCTTACCCAAGGAAAAGGGTACTAAAACAACACTTAACAACAACAAATTTTGTCCATGAACATTCCACTATGGGGCAGGGACAAACTTTCCACATATCAATGAGTGCAGTTCGATTCAAGTTTAAGCTCAATGGTAAGGGGCCTCCTTTTTATAGCCGATTCCGTCTGCAGCAGTGCGACACCTCTTTGGAGAGAAGTTTTGCAAGGCAAAGTACCTCACAAATGTTGCCAGCATTAGGAGGGGAAAACCAACGCTGAAAATTTATTCTAAAGGTCTCGCCAGGATTCGAACACAGCGTCATAGACGGAAATGCTAAGTACTAAAAGTACTCCTATCCAAGGAAAAGGATACTAAAAGTACCCCTACCCAAGGAAAAGAGTATTAGAGGGATATAAGGATACTAAAATTTCCCATACCTAAGGAAAAGGGTACCAAAATAACTCTTATTCACTGAAAAAAGTACTAAAAGTAACCTGTCTGTCTCCAGAAAATGGGTATAAGGGTACTAAAAGTACCCTTACCCAATGAAAAATGGTATTAGAGTACTAAAATTTCCCATACCCAAGGAAAAGGGTACTAAAATAACCCTTATTAGTGGAAAAAATACTAAAAGTAACCCATCTCAAGCAAAGGAGTATAAGGGTACTAAAAGTACCCCTACCCAAGGAACCCATAATGTACTTTGCCCAAGGAAAAGGAAAGGTAAATTTAGGGTACTAAAATAATCCATATCCATGGTAAAAAGTACTAAAAGAAACCCGTCCAAAGCAAAGGGGTATTAATGTACTAAAATAACTCGTACCCAAGGAAAAGGGAAGGTATATTTACCTTTATCCAAAAAAATTGACCCTTACCCAGGGTTAAAGATACTAGAATTGTCTTTAACTTGGAAAAAGGTTACAAAAAGGTAACTTGCCTCAGGAAACAAGTACTAAAGGTTTTCCATCCTTACCCAAAGAGAAGGGTACTAAAAGTACCTTTACCCAAAAAGAAGGGTTCTAAAAGTACACATACCCGAAAAGAAGGGTACTAAGTGTAGCGCGGAAAAAGGTACCAAATATATTATCCATTTCCCATTCTTACCCAAAGAGAAGGTTATAAAAAGTATTCTTAGCCAAAGAGAAGGGTGCTAAAAGTACCCTTACACAAAGAGAAGGGTACTAAAAGCACTCTTACCCAAAGAAAAGGGTACTAAATGTAGCCTTACCCAAGGAAAAGGGTACTAAATGTACACCAAACCAACGAATACGGTACTAAACAAGGCTTTACCCAAGTAGAAAGTGTATCAAATGTACCCTTACTCAAGGAAAAGGTTGCCAAAATTACTCTTACCCGAGGAAAAGGGTACTAAAAGTACCTTTATCCAAAGACAAGGGTACTAAAAGCAACCTTACCCAAGAAAAAGGCACTAAAAGTACCTTTACCCAATGGTTTATGGTTAATAAGAGTACCCTTAACCTAAAAAAAGCGTAATAAATTTACCTATTCGGAAGGAAAATGGTACTATATGTCGCCTTATGTAATGAAAATGGTACTTAATGTAATTTTACCCAATGAAAATGGTACTAAATGTAACCTTAAGTAAGGAAAGTACTAAAGAGAACTAAAACTAAAGAGTAAATTACTAAAAAAGAAAAGGGTACGTAAAGTACCTCAACCCAACGAAAAAGGGTATCAAATGTACCCTAACAGAAGAAAAAAGGTACTAAATGTATCCTTACCTAAGGAAAAGGGTACTAAATGTATCTTAACCCAATAAATAGGGTACTTAAACCTTCCCCAAGGGCATGGTAACTAAAAGTACACTTAACCTAGGAAAAGTGTAATAAATGTAGCCTAACCCAAGGAAAGGGGCAGTAAATGTACCCTTCCACAAGGAAAAGGTACTAAAAGTACCTTTATCCAATAGTTAATCAAAGTACCCTTAACCTAGGAAAAGCATAATAAATGTACCTATTCATAAGAAAAAGGGCACTATATGTCCCAATATAAAAGGAAAATGGTACTTAATGTGATCTTACCAAAGGAAAAAGGTACTAAATGTACCCACAATAAAGAAAAATTACCCTTAATTTAGGAAGAGTGTAATAAATGTAGTCCAAGGAAATGGGTACTAAATGTTTCCCTATCCGAGAAAAAGTTATCAAAAGTACTCTTACCAAGAAAAATGCTGCTAAATATCGCATGACTAAAAATAGTATACTAAATGTACTTATCAAGGAAAACGGTACTAAATGTACCCTTATACAAAGAAAAGGGTACTAAATGTACCCTTATTCAAGGAAAATGCTACTTAATGTACCCTTATACAAGAAAAAGGGTACTAAATGTACCCTTATACAATGAAAAGGGTACTAAATGTACCCTTATTCAAGGAAAAGGCTTCTAAATGTACCCTTATACAAGGAAAAGGGTACTAAATGTACCCTAACCTAAAGGCGGGGTTACTAAAAGTACACTCAACCTAGGAAAAGGGTAATAAATGTAGCCTAAAGGGTAAAGGGTTTTAAAAGTACCTCTACCAAAGGTAAAGGGTTCTAAAAGTACTCTTACTTTTACGCAAGGTAAAGGTTAAAAGTATCCTTACACAAGGAAAAGGGTACTACATACACCCTTATCGAAGAAATGGGCACTAAATGTACCTTTGCCCATGGGAATGGTTACTATAAGTACCCGCAGCTTACAAAAGGGGTACTAAATGTAACCTAAACCAAGGAAAAGGGTGCCCTGACATGTATTAGCCCTAAGCATAAGTAAGGATACTAAAACGAGTCTTTCCCATGAAAACGGATACTATTGGGTTGCCCAAAAAGTAATTGCGGATTTTTCATATAGTCGGCGTTGACAAATTTTTTCACAGCTTGTGACTCTGTAATTGCATTCTTTCTTCTGTCAGTTATCAGCTGTTACTTTTAGCTAGCTTTAGAAAAAGTGTAAAAAAAGTATATTCGATTAAAGGTCATTCTAAGTTTTATTAAAAATGCATTTACTTTCTTTTAAAAAATCCGCAATTACTTTTTGGGCAACCCAATAAATTAATTCTTTCATTAAAATTTTGTGTTTATGGAAAATTTCATTGAAAATTTCTTCTTTAGAGAAAGTGTTTTTGAAATTTTGTCAAAAACAGCAAAGCTGAAGGGTCTAGCCCTTGACTTCGACCTCGGAGTATGGAGCCGGAGTCGTAGATCTATTTGAAGTTGGGGCAAGCGTGCTCGACCCTGAACCAAACCCGACTCAGGCTCAATAGTCAGACTCTGACTTCGACTTCGGCCTCAAAAGCTCAACTCCGGTTGACTCCGCAGACCTGGTCTTTAGAGAAAATATTCTCTAAAGACTTTTAAAAGAAAACTTGTTCCAAATTTTTTTGAAATTATGTCTTTAGTGAATATATAAATTTTAGAAAAAGTTTTATTGAAATTGTATCTTTTACGTTACAAAATCATTTTTTTAGCCTGTATTTAGGTTTAATTGTTTCCAAAAACTCACAAATGCAAATGACGAATATCACATGGCCAAAGTTAGCTGAACGCATTCCTTAACAATGCATAAAAATCCTTAATTTAAATGCAATTAAATACTTTGCTGATAAATTCCCATATTCACCAGCATCATGCTCATTATTTTCCCATAATCCTCTTCATCATCATTATCATTATCAGCAACATGGGCAATTGCATTAACATTCCCAACATTTGCCATAGTTGTGGTTATTGCTTGCCCTTTTCCTCAATTTCATGCCAAATTTTTATATGGATTTAAAAATTTCACATTCAACTGAATGTAATTTACCAATAAACAACTATGTATGGTTTTTTGCTCATGGACGAGGAGAAAGGGAAAACGTTTATGAATGAGAAATTGAAAGGGGATTATTGTGGCATCAAAGAGAAATAATTTTTAATTTTTTATCCATACCATAAAACTTGTTTAAAGTTATAAAATGTTTGAAAAAAAAAACTAATTTTGAAGGTAAATTTTTAACAAAATTAAAAACAAGTAAAAAGGCGTTAAGTTCGGCCGGGCCGAACTTTGGATGCCCATCAACTCGAGTATATAAATAAACCACCTTTCTTCAGAATACGGTGAAAAATCCATAATTTATGCCCCATAGCAACTATATCGAAATATGGTCCAATTTGGACCTAATTCGACACGGATATTGAGTTGTACTTAATAGAACAAGTCATTGTTCAATTTTGTAGAACCAAATATTGGTCTTTTTTTTGGTAGCCATACCCAAATAAAGGCCAATTTGAACCATAAACGACATGGATTTCGAAAAGCCTAACATGACTTGTGTCAAATTTCAGCAAAATCGGATTATCAATTCGCCTTTTATGGGCTCAAAACCTCAAATCAAGAGATCGGTCTATATGGCAGCTATATCAAAATCTGAACCGACCTGAGCCAAAGAGGTCGGTTCAAAGAGCTGACGAAGGGCCTAACACAACTCACTGTACCAAATGCCTGCGAAATCGGACAATAAATGTGCTTTTGGGTCTAAAACATTAAATCGAGAGATCGGTCTATATGGAAGCTAAATCCAAATCAGGGCCGATCAAGGCCAAATTACAGATTGTTGTCAAAGAACCTAACGGAACTCACTGTTCCAAATTTTGGCAAAATCGGACAATAAATGTGCCTTTTATGGCCCAAAACCTTAAATCGGAGTATCGGTCTATATGGCAGCTATATCCAAATCTGGACCGATCTGAGACAAATTGAAGAAGGATTTTAAAGGGCCTAACACAACTCACTGTCCCAAATTTTGGCAAAATCGGACAATAAATGCGTCTTTTATGGGCGCTAGACCTTAAATCGAGAGATCGGTCTATATGGCAGCTATATCCAAATTTGAACCGATGTGGTCTAAATAAACGAAGGATTTTAAAGGGCTTAACACAACTCACTATCCCAAATTTCGGCGATATCGGGCAATAAATGCGCCTTTTATGGCCCCAAAACCTTAAATCGGAGTATCGGTCTATATCACAGCTATATGCAAATTTGGACTGATCTGGGCCAAATTGCAGAATGTTGTCGAAGAACCTAACGCAACTCACTGTTCTAAATTTCGGTGAAATCGGACAATAAATGCGCCTTTTATAGGCCCAAAACCCTAAACCGAGAGATCGGTCTATATGGCAGCAATATCCAAATCTGGACCGGTTTGAGCCAAACTGAAGAAAGTTGTCGTGCCCAAAGAAGACATAAATAGAGACCTTTAATGTATGGATCGATTCGGAGTCATTTCCTGATTCGAGTTAGTCATGTCCATCTATCTTACAGTCGGTTTTTCACTCTGTATGTCTGTTCGTCTGAATATCAGAATGTTTGTCAGTTTTATTTTTTTTTGCATAGCTGCAGGTGTGGAATCTTCGAAAGATGTATTCAGCACGTACTGAAAAACATATGTACTAAACAACACCCCCTTCTCCTACCCCATCTCCTACGCCCATCTCCTACGCCCATCTCCTACGCCCATCTCCTACGCCCATCTCCTACGCCCATCTCCTACGCCCATCTCCTACGCCCATCTCCTACGCCCATCTCCTACGCCCATCTCCTACGCCCATCTCCTACGCCCATCTCCTACGCCCATCTCCTACGCCCATCTCCTACGCCCATCTCCTACGCCCATCTCCTACCCCCATCTCCTACCCCCAACTCCTACCCCTGTCTCCTACCCCCATCTCCTACCCCCATCTCCTACCCCCATCTCCTACCCCCATCTCCTACTACCATCTCCTACCCCATCTTCTACCCCCATATTCTACCCCCATCTTCTACCCCCATCTTCTACCCCCATCTTCTACCCCCATCTCCTACCCCCATCTCCTACCCCCATCTCCTACCCCCATCTCCTACCCCCATCTCCTACCCCCATCTCCTACCCCCATCTCCTACCCTCATCTCCTACCCCCATCTTCCACCCCCATCTCCTACCCCATCTCCTACCCATCTCCTACCCCATCTCCTACCGCATCTCCTACCCCATCTCCTACCCCCATCTACTACTCCCATCTCCTATCTCCATCTCCTACCCCTATCTCTTACCCCCATCTCTTACCCCCATCTCCTACCCTCATCTCCTACCCCCATCTCCTACCCCCATCTCCTACCCCCATCTCCTACCCCCATCTCCTACCCCCATCTCCTACCCCCATCTCCTACCCCCATCTCCTACCCCCATCTCCTACCCCCATCTCCTACCCCCATCTCCTACTTCCATCTCCTACCACCATCTCCGCCCCCCATCTTCTACCCCCATCTCCTACCGCCATCTCCTACCCCCGTCTCCTACCCCCATCTCCTACCCCCATCTCCTACCCCCATCTCCTACCCCCATCTCCTACCCCCATCTCCTACCCCCATCTCCTACCCCCATCTCCTACCCCCATCTCCTACCCCCATCTCCTACCCCCATCTCCTACCCCCATCTCCTACCCTCATCTCCTACCCCCATCTCCTACCCCCATCTCCTACCCCCATCTCCTACCCCCATCTCCTACCCCCATCTCCTACCCCCATCTACTACCCCCATCTCCTACCCCCATCTTCCACCCCCATCTCCTACCCCATCTCCTACCCATCTCCTACCCCATCTCCTACCGCATCTCCTACCCCATCTCCTACCCCCATCTACTACTCCCATCTCCTATCTCCATCTCCTACCCCTATCTCTTACCCCCATCTCTTACCTCCATCTCCTACCCTCATCTCCTACCCCCATCTCCTACCCCCATCTCCTACCCCCATCTCCTACCCCCATCTCCTACCCCCATCTCCTACCCCCATCTCCTACCCCCATCTCCTACCCCCATCTCCTACCCCCATCTCCTACCCCCATCTCCTACTTCCATCTCCTACCACCATCTCCGCCCCCCATCTTCTACCCCCATCTCCTACCGCCATCTCCTACCCCCGTCTCCTACCCCCATCTCCTACCCCCATCTCCTACCCCCATCTCCTACCCCCATCTCCTACCCCCATCTCCTACCCCCATCTCCTACCCCCATCTCCTACCCCCATCTCCTACCCCCATCTCCTACCCCCATCTCCTACCCCCATCTCCTACCCCCATCTCCTACCCCCATCTCCTACCCTCATCTCCTACCCCCATCTCCTACCCCCATCTCCTACCCCCATCTCCTACCCCCATCTCCTACCCCCATCTCCTACCCCCATCTCCTACCCCCATCTCCTACCCCCATCTACTACCCCCATCTCCTACTCCCATCTCCTACTCCCATCTTCTTCCCCCATCTCCTACCCCCATCTCCTACCCCCATCTCCTACCCCCATCTCCTACCCCCATTTCCTACCACCATCTCCTACTCCCATCTCCTACCCCCATCTCCTACCCCCATCTCCTACCCTCATCTCCTACCCCCATCTCCTACCCCCATCTCCTACCCCCATCTCCTACCCCCATCTCCTACCCCCATATCCTACCCCCATCTCCTACCCTCATCTCCTACCCCCATCTCCTACCCCCATCTACTACCCCCATCTCCTACCCCCATCTCCTACCCCCGTCTCCTACCCCCATCTCCTACCCCCATCTCCTACCCCCATCTCCTACCCCCATCTCCTACCCCCATCTCCTACCCCCATTTCCTACCACCATCTCCTACTCCCATCTCCTACCCCCATCTTCTACCCCCATCTCCTACCGCCATCTCCTACCTCCATATCCTAACCCCATCTCCTACCCCCATCTGATACCCCCATCTCCTACCCCCCTCTCCTACCCCCATCTCCTACACCCATCTCCTACCCCCATCTCCTACCCCCATCTCCTACCCCCATCTCCTACCCCCCTCTCCTACCACCATCTCCTACTCCCATCTCCTACCCCCATCTCCTACCCCCGTCTCCTACCCCCATCTCCTACCCCCATCTCCTACCCCCATCTCCTACCCCCATTTCCTACCACCATCTCCTACTCCCATCTCCTACCCCCATCTCCTACCGCCATCTCCTACCTCCATATCCTACCCCCATCTCCTACCCCCATCTCCTACCCCCATCTCCTACCCCCCTCTCCAACCCCCATCTCCTACCCCCCTCTCCTACCCCCATCTCCTACCCCCCTCTCCTACCCCCATCTCCTACCCCCCTCCCCTACCGCCCTCTCCTACCCCCATCTCCTACCCACATCTGTCTGTCAGTCTGCTTGTCTTTCCCTCTGATAGTGTATCTCTCCCTCTGTTTGACTTTCTGGCTGTCTGTCCGTCAACCAATTAATCTGCCTTTAAGGTTATTTCTTTATTTCCGTTTATCCAACTGCCAGCCAATCTGTCTGTCCGCCAGTCTTTTACGTCCACCTGTCTGTCTGTTCATCTGTCCGTCAGTTTGTCTATTTTTCAATCTGCGTCTGTCCATTCGTCTGTTCTGTCTCGCTGTATGTCGTCAGTCTTCGATGTCCAGTACTTTATCTGTTTGTCTATCCGTCCGACCGTCTATTCTGTTTGTTTGTCTGTCCGTCAGTCTTTGACCTTCATTGGTCTGTCTGTCTTTCTACTCAACCATCCGTACGTCTGTTCTGTCTGTCCGTCTGTCCGACAGTCTGCCAGTTTATCTATCTGTCAGTCAGACTTGGACTTTCATAGGTCTACCCATTTGCCACGCTTTCTGTGTCTTATGTCCATTGGTCTGTCAGTCCGTCATTCCGTCGTTCTGTCTGTCTGTCCGTCACTCTTTGACGGACATCGATCTATCTGTCTTTCTATCCATCCATATCCTGTCTGTCTGTCCGTCACTCTTTGACGGACATCGGTCTATTTGTCTTTCTGTCCCATCCATCTTTCCGTCAGACCTTGACACTAGTCGGTCTGTCTGTCTGTCAATCCATCTGTCTGCCAGTTTGTCTGTCGGTCCATTTGCCAGGCTTTCTGTCTGTCCGCCAATCTTTGACGTCCATTGCTCTGTCTTTCTGTCAAACCGTCCGTCCGTCTGTTCTGTCTATTTGACCGTCAATCTTTGACGGACATCGGTATTTTCTACCTATAAGTTCGCCAGTCTATGACGGACATCAGTCTGTCTTTCTTTCTGTCCGAACATTCGTCTGTTCTGTCTGTCTGTCCGCCAGTTTATTTGTCTATATCTCAATATCATTCTGCCTGTCAGTCCATCTATTCGTTCGTTCGTCCGTTCTTCTGTCTTTGCGTTTGTCCATGTTAACCATGTTAATTGCTGTACATATCGTTTGAAAAAAAGGGTTTTGGTTTTAAGCCACCAACTCAAAAAGTTGCTCCTTTGGAAGTTTAATAAATTAATTTCAATCCTCTTTTATTTCCATTGCACACACACAACTTCTTCATACTTCACAAAATATTATTTACTGCAAGTTTTTGTGTATATGCACGTGACAATGATGCGAGTATTTGCCTTTGCCAATGCTTTATGAAGATGCATATGCCACATAACTCAAGCTAAATACGTAGCATTGCCACTGACAATATGTTTGTGTATATGTGGCAGACTACTACACAAGTCTGCCGTGTGTCTTGGCATTTTATAACAATTGTGTGTTAGTGAGTGTGTACGAGTATGTATGCAGTATGTATGTGTTGTGGCTATGACTATGCCAGCATATCATTTGGCTGAGTTTATTCAGTCGGTTTGGCATAACTGTGTGCATGCTTGTGTGTGTGTGTGTGCGTGGGCTTGTGAGAACCTTTGCCATATATATAGAAGGACTTGGTGCTCTTGTTATGTTTCACAATGCTATGGAATGTGCCACGAATATCACTGATGTTTCATTCCGTTGATGACGATGATGATGATGCGATATGATTCCACTTATTAACATTAGTATAGTTTTCTTTTTAGGGTTGTCAACATTTAAGAGAAATTATTTTCAAAAATATTTGACTTTTTTTTAAAACTCTTTTTTAATTTCTTTGTTTTCATATGATTTTTGTAGCAAATTTGGTGCAAGATTTATTTTCAATAAAAATTTGAGTTTAATCGAAAATGGGAGAATGGATTGAGAATGGGAGCAGCTCATACCATCGCGGTATAATCGAGGCGACGATAGGAAACCTGGAAGGAAGGGAAGAGGTTTCCGATCGGATACCTGAGACGAACCTTAAAGTCGAGAGCGAGGCACTGCTGCCATCGGCACAATTTTGGATTGACGGAACCCTAGTATTGCCATCTGGAAGATCATGTTACACGGATGGATCAAAGCTAGAGGACAGAGTGGGACTGAGGGTTTACATTGGGAACCCAGGCACTGACATCTGGGCGATCACGGAATGCGTGAAGTGGTGTGGTGCTAACGCGAGGACGTCGAGTGTGAACATCTTTACCGACAGTAAAATTGCCATAAGGGCAATAACAACCAGGACGGTAAGGTCACGAACAGACTTGCAGTGTAAAAAGGAGGTTAACGCCTTCTCTGAGAATAGCAAAATCCGCATAGTTTGGATGCCGTGCCAAAACGGAGTAAGGGGAAATGAAAAGGCAGACGATTTGGAGGTGAAGGCCAGTGGACTGGCGTCAATAAACTTGGTTAACCCGAAGCCTTTCGGGTCGACGCAGACAGAGTTAAGGGAGTAGGCGACAAATGCGCATGCAACATTGTGGAATAGCGAAACGGTCGGTAGGACGGCGAAAAGCCTATGGGGGAATCCAGATCGTGAAAAGACGAGGCTATTACTGAAAGGAAGCAAAAAGGAGGTCAGTATAGCTTTTGGTATCATAACGGGACACATATGACTACGAGCTCACTTATGTAAAATCGGTGCAGTAAGTGATAGACGTTGGAGCATTTCCTTTGTCATTGCCCGGCTTTCGCGTCTAACAGATACCGTCACTTAGGTGGAGACACAATATCAGACATGAACCAGCTTAGGGTAGTGGTATTGAAAACAATTAAGGATTTTGTAGGTAGCACGGAATTCCTAACTTAAAATTTTCTTTTTAGAGGGTACTTTATAGTTTTTAGAGCGCACAACAAACCGATTACTGGCTTAGGTGTATGTGCATAGTGCCATGGGGCGGATTAATATCTGCAACCTCTTTTCAACCTAATCTAAGGAAAATTTTTTCAAAATTAAATTTTTAGTTCAAATATTTTTATACACACCACCATAGGTTGGGGGTATACTAATCTAGTTATTCCGTTTGTAAAACCTCGAAATATTCGTCAAAGACCACATAAAATATGTATATTCTTTATTGTCTCGACGTTCTGAGTTAATCTAGCCATATCCGTGCGTCCGTCCGAGCGTCCGTCTCTCGAAATCATGATAGCGGTCCAACGAGTAATGCTACCCGCTTGAAATTTTGCACAGACACTCAATATTGATGCAGGTCGTTGGGGATTGCAAATAGGCCACATCGGTTCAGATTTAGATATAGCTCCCATATAAACCGATCTCCCGATTGTATTTCTTGAGCCATTACAAGTCGCAATTTTTTGTCCGATTTGGCTGAAATTTTGCACAAAGTGTTCTGTTATGCCTTGCAACAGCTGTGCCTAGTATGGTCTGAATCGGTATATTACCTAACATAGCCCCCATATAAGCCGATCTCCCGATTTAACTTCTTGAGCCTTTACAAGATGCAATTTTTGTCAGATTTGTCCAAAATTTTGTATGTAGTTTTCTGTTATGACTTCCGACAACTGTGCTAAGTACGATCAGAATCGGTCTATAACCTGGAATAGCTCCCGATCTCCTGATTTGACTTCTTGAGCCCATGGAAGCCGTGTTCTGTTATGACTTCCAACAACTGTGCCAAGAACGCTCCGAGTC
Source organism: Stomoxys calcitrans (assembly GCF_963082655.1). Lineage (NCBI taxonomy): Eukaryota > Metazoa > Arthropoda > Insecta > Diptera > Muscidae > Stomoxys > Stomoxys calcitrans. Next base: position 14,916,091 of record NC_081554.1, on the reverse strand, counting down.
GGTCTAGAAACTGATATAGCTCTGCCGATATGTTTTCTTGAGTCCTTACAAGCCGCGACTTTTGTCTGATTTTGTCGTAGAATAAATGTAGACCGTTCAACTAAATTAATTTTGTATAAATTCTAAAGCAGAATCCATGTTGGTGGATTCCCAAGATTCGGCCCGGCTAAACTTAGCACACTTTTACTTGTTTCATTTTAATTTTCATTGAAAATTTTTTAAAAACAGGATTTTTTTAAGAAAACAAGATGACGCAGTGTGTTTTCTTGCATTCCAAAACGGCATACATGCTTCTTTTAGGGGCATACCTTACCATACCAATATACGTTTGAATCTCAATCCTAAACTGCCAACATATCGGTTTGGGTGTTTTTTTTTCGAAGATGGTGGTTTTCTAGGCACTTGTCCCTAAGGATATGGATATCACATGCGCACTCTACTCACAAGGACATTTCATTTGAGTTTGAGGCCAATTGTTTAATTTAGATTCGTACTATACTTGCAAATGCGGTTAATTTGCAACCCATACTGTCCAAGTCGTTCAATATGTCTTTTGGAAAGGTTTTAAAGCAGATAATGCGGGCCGTTCATATTCTTAGTCCCTATATTTATACCAGATTCGTACTTAACTTACATTTTATCCCGCATTGTCCCAATCGCCAAACATGCCGTTTTGGTGCACTTTTTGACCTGGGCCGCCCATAGATTTCTGAAGATAAATTTTTTTATGCTAATCGCATTCTACTTTCAAATACTTTTCATTTGATACCCATTTTGTCCTAATCGGTTAAGATGTCCGATTTGGTGGGTATTTGGGTGGGGCGTTCCCCCTTATTGCTTGTAAATGCAAAATTTGCCCATAAACACTCCTCTAAGGAACAGGGACAAACTTCTCACATATCAATGAGTGCAGTCCGATTCAAGTTTAAGCTCAATGATAAGGGGCCTCCTTTATATAGTCGAGTCCGAACGGCGTGCCGCATTGCAACACCTCTTTGGAGAAAAGTTTTACATGGCATAGTGCCACACAAATGCTGCCAGCATTAGGAGGGGAAAATCACCGCTGAAAATTTTTTCTGATGGTCTCGCCAGGATTGGAACACAAGCGTTCAGCGTCATCGGCGGACATGCTAACCTCTGCGCTACGGTGGCCCCTTATTGCTTGACAACAATTATTTGGTTAAGAATTTTCTTAAATCGATGCGGCTATCTACGAGATATGGAGTTGTTATACCCTACACCACTACTGTGGTACAGGGTATTATAACTTAGTAAATTAGTTTGTAACACCCAAAAGGAAGAGAGATAGAGCCATTGATAAGTATACTCAGAAGTATACTAAGAATCACTTTCTGATTCGAGTTAGCTATGTCCGTTTGTCGGTCTGTCCGTCCGTTTGTCCGTCTGTCCATGTTAATTTGTGTACAAACTACAGGTCGCAATTTTCATCCAATCGTCTTTAAAATTGGTATGGGGGTGTTTTTCGGCCTAGAGACGAAGCCTATTGAAATGGGAAAAAAATCGGTTCAGATTTGGATATAGCTCCCACATATATGTTTGTCCGATTTGCAGTAATACTGCAATAAAATGTTCATTTGTTACTCGATTCTCTCGAAAGAATCGGCAGGAAGGATTTTCTAATGACTCTCGACATTACTGTTGAATTTCATGGAAATCGGTTCAGATTTCGATATAGCTCCCACATATATGTTCGTCCGATTTGCAGTAAAACTGCAATAAAATTGTCATTTGTTAACCGATTTTCTCGAAATTCGGCAGGAAGGATTTTCTTATGACTCCCGATGTTGCAGGTGAATTTAATAGAAATCGGTTCAGATTTCGATATAGCTCCCATATATATGTTCGTCCGATTTGCAGTAACAATGCAATAAAATGGCCATTTGTTACCCGATTCTCTTGAAATTTGGCAGGAAGGATTTTCTAATGACTCTCGACATTACTGTTGAATTTCATGGAAATCGATTCAGTATTAGTTATAGCTCCCATATATATGTTCGCCTGATTTTGGTCAATTTGCAATAATGTTGTCATTTGTCAACCGTAGTTATTATAGTTTGAACATACTTTTGCTCACCGAGTTTCATCAAAAATGGTTCAGAATTAGATATAGCTCCCACATTATTCTTATAGGGTAGGTGTAGGGTATTATACAGTCGGCACCGCCCGACTTTTACCCTTCCTTACTGTTCTTTTTTTTTTTTAATTAAGGACAAGAGGGCGTCACGGTAGCAGAGTTGATAGAACAATCCGATTGTCAGGGCGGGGATCGTGGGTTCGATTCCCACCAGAGTCCTTCTTTTGTCGGTACTGTGATATCACAATGGACTAAAAAGTGAGTCTGCAAAGGACTGCCACTCTTACCTAACCTAAGCTAACCCTACAAACGGAATGACAGACAGGTATACCCCCATTTTATGGTGGTGGGTATAAAAAGTAAGGAAAATTTGTTTTTATTAGCTCTAACCCGTAGAAAATATTTTTTCATAAAAAAATTCCATAAAAACTTAATTTTTATAGAATTGAACAAGGTCAATTTAAACTTATAAAAAAAAATTGGTTAAACAAAATTATTTGATAATTATTTTAAATTCAACAAGTAAAAGCGTGCTAAGTTCGGCCGAGCCGAATCTTATATACCTTCTAATATGGAGCGCATTTGTCGAGTCCTTTTCCCGGCATCTCTTCTAAGGCAAAAAAGGATATAAGAAAAATTTTGCTCTTCTATTAGAGCGATATCAAGATATGGTCCTGTTTGGACCACAATTAAATTACATGTTGGAGACCTGTGTAAAATGTCAGCCAATTCGAATAAGAAGTGCGCCCTTTGGGGGCCCAAGAAGTAAAATAGAGATATCGATTTATATGGGAGCTGTATCAGGCTATAGACCCATTCAGACCATAATAAACACGTATGTTGATGGTCATGAGGGGATCCATCGTACAAAATTTCAGTCAAATCGGATGATAAATGCGCCCTCTAGAGGCTCAAGAAGTCAAGATCCCAGATCGGTTTATATGGCAGCTATATCAGGTTATGAACCGATTTGAACCATACTTGGCACAGATGTTGGATATCATAACAAAATACGTCGTGCAAAATTTCATTTCAACCGGATAAGAATTGCGCCCTCTAGAGGCTCAAGAAGTCAAGACCCAAGATCGGTTTATATGACAGCTATATCAGGTTATGGACCGATTTGAACCATACTTGGCACAGATGTTGGATATCATAACAAAATACTTCGTGCAAAAATTAATTCCAATCGGATAAGAATTGCGCCCTCTAGAGGCTCAAGAAGTCAAGACCCCAGATCTGTTTATATGACAGCTATATCAGGTTATGAACCGATTTCAACCATACTTAGCACAGATGTTGGATATCAAAACAAAACATGTCGTGCAAAAATTAATTCCAATCGGATAAGAATTGCGCCCTCTAGAGGCTCAAGAAGTCAAGAACCAAGATCGGTTTATACCGCAGCTATATCAGGTTATGGACCGATATGGGCCATTTACAATCCCAACCGACCTACACAAATAAAAAGTATTTGTGCAAAATTTTAAGCGCCTACCCCTTCGAATGTTAGCGTGCTTCCGACAGACAGACGGACGGACATGGCTAGATCGACATAAAATGTCGCGACGATGAAGAATATATATACTTTATGGGGTCTCAGACGAATATTTCGAGTAGTTACAAACAGAATGACGAAATTAGTATACCCCCCATCTTATGGTGGAGGGTATAAAAATGAAATGTAAAACGGCAACACTCATATTGTGGCTACTCCAGTTGATGTGATGATATTCAGCCAAGTTTAATTTCATTAACGCTAAGCGATTAAATGTGCACTTTATTGTAAAATCAATAGTTTTAGAATGGTGGGACCCAAATATACTGAGGTGAGAGGTAAAAGAGGGTAAGTCGATTTAAAGCATAAATGTAGATATAAGGGTAAAAAATATTTCCCATTTTTACCAATTTTTTTCAGAAATCTCTAAAGACTGGTAAAGAAAATCATGAGTAGTGGTGTAGGGTATACAAGTGACAATTTTTCAATAGAATTGTAGATTTTATTGTCACGAAATGTGTTTGCGAATGAAAATATTCTCAAAAAACAACATTAAACTAGAATCGTGACAATAATAGGAAGGGACAAATTGCTGCGAAAAAAGAAACTTAAAATTTATTTTTTTGTAAATTTCCCTTTTAGCTCACTTTTGCTCTCATTGCTTTCTTAGGCACTATTGCTGCAATGTACAAGCTTAACATATGCAAATCATCATTGCGCCGTCACAATGTACTATCATCGTCATCATCATCATCATCACCATCATCGTCATCTTCATTATAATCTCAGTTATCATTGTCAGCAGCCTTTCATTTCTCATTGTGAGACACTTAATTAGGAGGTGGTTACGATAAGTCTTACATAAATCGTTTCACAGCTCTTTTGTTGGTGATTTCCGCATTTTCCTCATTTCAGTGGCTCAAGTAATAATTAATTGTAATCAGTATGCAAATCACTGTTAGTGCTAGCATGTGTGCATGTATGACACAGAAGTCTTAGTTGTATGTGATGATCTTTACATTATGTTGGTGTAAAAGGAAATTGAATTATGTATTTACCCAACAATTTCAATTGAAATTTTCTTGATAGCGGAAAATTTTAAAGAAATTATCAGAAAAGGGGAAAATTTAATGAACATTTTTCTAAAGACAAAATTTTATCGAAATTTCCTTTAAGAGAAAAAGTTTTATAAAATTTTCCATTTAGCTAAAAATTAAAAAAACAACAACAAGTTAATGTTAAGTTGGGCCGGGCTGAATCTTAAATAGTTCTTTGGTCCAGTATCTCCTTATAGGCAAAAAAATGGATAATGGATAAAAATTGCCATGATATTCACCTGTCCACACAGGGCTTGTCGGGTCCCGTTTCGATGGCATCAATTGTGGCAGGGGAATTTTCAGTCTCCTGCAATCCGCCAGACTTCAGCGATGTGTGCTGAGTCGTCTCCTGATTTCCCAACTCCACCCCTTCTATAAACCTTCAGTTTTAACTTGTTGAATCCGTAGGATACACCCCTTTCAGACTTGTTGAGGCCTGTGAGACAGCTGGAGTTTCGTTCGAATTCTGCATGTCTACGGTCACCATCAGCCTCATCCAATCTACCAATCTTCCAGTCGGTGGTTGAAAGATTGGGATTACATTCCCTTACTCTTCCAAATATCGATTCAGGATCTGAGGGAAATCCTCGCCATTGGTCGAGAAGGAATATCTTCCTTCGTGACTAAATCTAGTGCTGCACCTAGCCTGGATCTCACCAACCTTTGTTTTAGCGCACAACGGTACTTTTCAATTGAGCGTTGATCCCCGAAGGCAATTAGTCTGTATCGTCCCCGATACCAGCCTGCATCGTCACAAACTGGAGGAGACCCAGGAAATTCCGTAAGGACATCGGGTATACTGATGACAGTCCACTGACTATCCCACTCCAATTATTCTTAGGTTTGCAGCCCTGTTTATCTCCCTTGTCGACAACTGCCATCACTAAATTGACCCTAGCGACATGGAGCTAAGGTTCATGGAGCCATCTTACTATTGTTCGTCCTAGTTCTTTAAGGCATGGAATGCCCTCCAGGTGACCGCTGCCTTGTGGCGGGCTGCAGTGCAGTCTTCGAATCTAGACGTGTATTCTTTGGGGTAACCTTTGCAGCAAATTCCCAAGCCCAATTCAGGCAGTCTCTCTCCCTATTAGTGAGACTCTTAAGATCATTCGCACCATGTCTCTCAGTAAACCTGAGAGCGATGCGTCTTCTATTATGCCAACCTCTTAAAGAGACGTGATCTTCTACTTGGGAAGAAGCGAAGCACCACATAAAACTCCTTCCGATCTATGGGTCATGGCCCCCGGTTGATTTACATGCAACACCACACCGAGCCTGGATATGTATTTACTGCGATTTTAGGTCTAAACCACAGTCACCACGTTGCACAGTGGTAGGAGAGCTGTATTACGTTGAACACGTATGTTGAAGGTAATGGGAGAAGCCGTTGTGTGTAAATTTCATCCAACTCAGATAATAATTGTACCCTATAGAGGCTCAAGAAGTCAAGACCCCAGATCGGTTTATATGGCAGCTATAACATATTATGGACCAAGTTGAACCATACGTAGCACAGTTGTTGAAAGTCATAACTAAACACGTCGTGCAAAATTTTAGCGAAATCGGATAGGATTTGCGCCTTCTAAGGGCTCAAGAAGTCAAGACCCCAGATCGGTTTATATGGCAGCCATAT
>NC_081554.1:14882268-14907268 GCF_963082655.1 Stomoxys calcitrans | reverse complement strand
TTGTTCATTAATTATAAAAATTCTTATTCCATATTTTATGGAAGGGCCAAAAGAGCACAAACAAATACCATTGTAGACTTCAAGATAATGATATAAGGATCGTGAAGACAATACCATTGGATTGCATTGCATAGCAGTGCATTCATTTGGCGCTGTGCAACCAGTAATTGAGGCGGTGTGCAGTCTTTGTTAGGAGTTCGTTTTTTTTTGGTGAAAGCTGCAGTTCAAAGTGCCTAATGAATGAATGCAGAATGAATGGCATGAAATGCTAGAGATTCGTTGTAGATTCTTTTTCCTTCATTCATCATCAATTGGCGAGGGGAAGTATTTGCCTTTAGCCTGGCATTCAAATAGATTTTTATTTTATTTCAAATAACTTTCCTTTGCGTTCTTTTCTTGCTATTTGCGTATTTTTTAGGGTTTTTGTTAAATTTTTTTTTTTTTATTGATTTTGAAATGAAGAATTTTATTTGAGTCAGTTGTGGTTGGAGGGGAAAATTTTATTTAGTGTGATTTTTGGAGCTTTGGAAAGGGTGCGGTGAACCCAAATAGGTGCATATGAAGGGCCATTTTTAAATGCGCCATTGAAGGATTTCGGTTTGAATGTTCGTTTCCGACCTCAAAAATTATCGTCGCAAAATTCTAAGACAATCTAGACATGTCCGCTCGCTTGTTTGTTAAAATCACCCTACAGTTCTTACAAATGACGATAATGAGCTGATGTAGCTCCCATATAAATAGATTTCAGATCTTGACTTCTTGAGCTGATATAGGGCGCAATTATTTTATCCGACTTGACTGAAACTTTGCACGAAGTGTTTGATTTTTATTTCCAACAACTGTGCCAAGTAAGGTCCAAATCGGTTTATAACCTGATATAGTTCCCATATTAACTCATTTCGGATTGTGACTTCCCCTAATTCAACAAATAAAAAACTTTTCGTTTACCATTTTGTTTGTCGCACTTTATTTAAAATTAATTTCATTAACTCATTCACTTTGAACGACACGTTTCTTTGTCATTAAAATAAATTATCGCTGCCAGCCTGATTCATTTCAAATTAATTGAAAATTTCTCTTGTTAGTCACTCGATATGCTGCTGTGATTGATGTTACCTTGGCTCTAGTACCTATCTGCCTTTGTTCCAACCACTCACTCGGTGATACCATTTCTCCTTGGACTCCTTTTGAATACCTGGGCCCAAGAAGACATCAAGATTTATTGGCTAGTGATAACCTTCACTAAAGGATTATTTATGGCGATAAGCATAATTTATGGATGGTTGGCCAAGCGTAACATGGTGTTGTGCGGCATTTTTTTTATTGTAACACTTCCATCCATTCCAATAAAGGATAAATACTTTTTAAGTGGCAAATGGAATAAGGATGTTTGGCCAGCTCACTAGAGGAAATAAGAAAGGAAGTTGTAAGGGAGAGATAAAGAAAAGGCAAGGGGTATCCGAAAATCTTAAAATCAATAAAAAATATTAAGAAATTGGCGTTGATAGAATGTTTGTGTTATCACGATTCCTACTGTACCCATCTACGAATCCTATATACCCTCCAACATGGATCGCATTTGTCGAGTTCTTTTCGCGGTATCTCTTCCTAGGCAAACAAAAAATAATGAATTAGAACTGTTATGCTATTGGTAGTGTGGTAGTCCGATTCGGACCATAAACGAATTGAATGCTGAACATTGTGGAAGTCGTTGTGTAATATTTTAGTCCATTCGGATAAGAATTGCGCCCCCGTAGGGGCTCAAGAAGCAAAATCGGGAGATAGGTTTATATGGGACCTGTATTAAGCTATACATCGATTCAGACCATATTGGACACGTATGTTGAAGGTCATGGCAGAAGTCGTTGTACAAAATGTCTGCCAAATCGGATGAGAACTGCGCTCTCTAGAGGCTCAAGAAGTCAAGATCACAGATCGGCTTATATGGCAGCTATATAAGGTTATGTACCGATGTGTGCCATACTAAGCATAGTTGTAGAAAGTCACAACAAAGAACCTCATGCCAAGTTTCAGCAAAATCGGATGATAATTGCGCCCTCTAGCGGCTCGAGAAGTCAAGATCCAAGATCGGTTTTTGTGGCAGTTATATCAGGGTTTGAACCGGTTTGGACCATACTTCGCACAGTTGGTGGAAGTCATAATAAAATACTTCATGCAAAATTTCTGCTCAATAGGATAAGAATTGCGCCCTCTAGCGGCTCAAGAAGTCGAGATCCCTGATCGGTTTATATTGCAGCTATATCAGGTTATGTACCGATGTGCGCCATACTAAGCACAGTTGTCGGAAGTCGTAACAAAGCAAAATTTCAGCAAAATCGGGAGATAATTGCGCCCTCTAGCGGCTTAAGAAGTCAAAAACTAAGATCGGTTTATATGGTAGTTATATCAGGTTATGAACTGGTTTGGACCATACTTCGCACAGTTGTTGGATAACAAAATAACAAAATACTTCATGCAATACTAGAGGCTCAAGAAGTCAAGACCCCAGATCGGGTTTATATGGCAGCTTTATCAGGTTATGAACCGATTTTATATCAAAACAACTCGCACAAAATTTCAGTCCAATCGGACGAGAATTGCGCCCTCTAGAGGCTGAAAAAATCAAAACCCAAGATCGGGTTTATATGGCAGCTATATCAGCTTTGAACCGATTTGATATCAGAAAACACGCGCAAAATTTCAGTCAAATCGGACTAGAATTGCGCCCTCTGGAGGCTCAAGAAGTCAAGACCCAAGATCGGTTTATATGGCAGCTATATCAAAACATGGACCTATTTGGGCCATTTACATTCCCAACTGAACTATACCAATACAAAGTATTTGTGTAAAATTTCAACCGCCTAGCTTGAGGTTAGGTTAGGTTGAATGGGTCGCCCACCAAAGATGAGTTCCAACGGAGGCCAAGTTGGCCCATTGTGGTATCCTAGAGAGAGAAAGGAAAGAGAGAGAAAAATGTAAGACCTCGTACTAGAGGTTATACACGAATAAAAAGAAAAAGACAGGAGAAGTGGAGAAACCCCAGGGGGTGATGAAGAACCGTCCTTTTCTAGGCAACCACGGACCTACCTACACCGGAGCCTGTGTCATCACCCCGTCGGAACTATCCTGTTCCCTCAACAAACCACAGGAGAGATACCAGAGGTACGTTGGAAAGATCACCCAGATCACAGAAAAAAGGGCTCCCCAGAAAGGAGAGCCTACGTCTCTGCAGACCCGGACACGAACAAAGCAAGTTCTCAATAGTCTCCTCCTCTTCCTCATCGAGGCAATTCCTATAGAAGACATTGTGTGGTATCCCTATGCGCGCCGCCCTGCGGCCTATGGCACAGTGTCCGGTTATGACCCCTGTTAAAGTAGTCATCGACCTCTTATCGAACGCCAGCAATGCCCTCGTCCTCCTCCGGTCGATGACCGGCCATAGCGCCTTTGCAGTCCGGCAACCATCTCCACTCCATCCATCCACTCAACTGTGTTCAGTAGTTCGACAAATGCCAAGTAGGCTAGACCGATGACTGGTCCGCCCAGCGCAGACGAACCCCTCGTGATGCATTCGTCCGCCCTCTCATTTTCTGGAATCCCCTCATGCCCAGGAACCCATAGAGACAAGAGGGATTCTAAACATTCCGCCACGCATCTCGACCTCACCATCGGTGACCCCAAGGCCTTGAGCGCCGCCATACTGTCCACATAAATTCTGAGTTTCAAGGGCGGTAAGCCCCTTGCCAAAAATTTCTCTTGAGGGCCACTGCAATGGCACAGACCTCTGCCTGAAAGACCTTACACTCGTCCAGCAATCTCAGAGACATACTGATATTGAGTGCATCAGAGTAGACCCCCCAATCCAGTCCCTGACCCCATCTTGGAGTCATCTGTGTAGATAGAGGTCTCATCCTCCTCAAGTACACCAACCGCCCTCCATTCGTCCCCCTCAGGAAAACGAATCGCGAATACTCTCACTCCAGTCGATACTGGAGTCAGGTAGTCGGAGATCCTCCTCAGTCTACCCTCCGTATCCATAACACCCAGAATTGAAATGTGGCCGCAACCATCCTCCTTCCTCACCATCCTCCTTCCTCACCATCCTCCTTCCTCACCATCCTCCTTCCTCACCATCCTCGACCCCAATGCCTTGAGCGCCGCCATACTGTTCACACAAATTCTGAGTTTCGAGGGCGTTAAACCCCTTGCCAGAATTTCTCTTGAGGGCCACTGCAATGGCACAGACCTCTGCCTGAAAGACCGTACAATCACTCGGCAGTCTCAGAGACATACTGATATTAAGTGCATCAGAGTAGACCCCCCAATCCAGTCCCTAACATTATTTTGGAGCTATCTGTGTAGATCGAGGTCTCATCCCCCTGAAGTATACCATTGGCCCTCCTTTCGTCTCCCTCAGGAAAACGAAATGCGAATGCCCTCATTCCAGTTGGCACTGATGCCTGGTAGTCGAAGATCCTCCTCAGTCTACCCTCCGTATCCATAACACGCAGAATCGAACTGTGACCGCAACCATCCTCCTTCAGCATGCCGAGTTTTCTCAGCCTAAGCGCGACCCTGGCGGCCCAGTTTCAAATATAGGTCCCAATGGGCTGTATATCCAGCATTGCCTCCAGGCCTGCCTGCGTTGCGGATCTCAGCGCCCCTGTGATCCCGACGAAGGCCAGTCGCTGGACCTTCTCGAACTCCTTCGCACGCGTCCTCTTCCCTATGACGTCCCATCATGCCAGTGCTCCATAGGCCAGTACTGGTCTTACGATGGCCGCATACATCCAATAAATCATCTTGGGAGTCACCTCCCACTTCCTACCGAACATCCTCCTTTAGGAGTAAAAAGCTCACATTGCCTTACGGCTTCTTTCCTCGGTGTTCCTCTTCCAGGATAGTTTCGAATCGAGGACTATGCGGATCTCAGCGCCCATGTGATCCCGACGCGGGACAGTCTCTGGACCTTTTCAAACTCCTTCGCACGCGTCCTCTTCCCTACGGCGTCCCACCATACCAGTGCTCCATAGGCCACTACTGGTTTCACTATGACCGTATAAATCCTATAAATCATCTTGGGAGTCACCCCCCACTTCCTACCCAACATCCTCCTGCAGGAGTAAAAAGCGCACAGTGTCTTACGGCTTCTTTCCTCGGTGTTCCTCTTCCAGGATAGTTTCGAATCGAGGATTATGCCAAGGTTCTTCGCCTCCATCGACAGCCGCAGGGTGACCCCATCCAAGAACGGGAGTCTGAACTCCGGTATCTTATATCTACGCGTAAAGAGCACCAGCTCCGTCTTCTCTGGGTTGGTCCTCAACCCGTTTCAGGTAGCCCATCGCAAAAACCTCCTCAGTGACCCTTCCATGATCTCGCTGATCGCCGACAGAAACTTGCCTCGGACCAGCAGCACGACGTGGTCCGCATAAGCGATAATCCTGGTGCCGTCCCCACCGAGATCCATTAGGATTTCCCTAATCACAAAGTTCTTAGGGCGTTGCTCTGGTCACCCTCCTTCTGACCACACAATCTCCCTAAGTTCGGTTACCTTAGATAGAACATCTTACATATAAAATTCAAAATTGTTTGTCGGTTTGTTTGTTCCATATAGACTCAAAAACGGATGAACCGATTACCTTGAAATTTGGTCTGGAAGGTAACATAGGCTATTTCATTTTTTGATATCGGTAGGGGGACGGACCCTCCCCCTTACCCCAAAAGTACTACCCAAAAATAAACGTGGACCGATCGGGACAATATGAGATTCAAATGAAAGGTATTCAAAAGTAGAATACGAATTTCATAATAAAATTTGGGTCCAAGTACCTGGGGGGCCGCCCCAACTCCAAAACCCCTTAAAATAGCATTATTTGACGATCATGACAATATGGGACTCAAATGAAAGGTATTCGGAAGTAGATTACGAATATGGTCACGAAGTAGGAATAGGCGTTATAAATAATTTGTTAATAACGGAAGGGTGTGGACCCTCCCCCGTTACGCCAAAATCAAAAGTGGACCCCTAAGGACAATATGGTTATCAAATGAAAAGTATGCGGGAGTAGATAACGAATCTGGTTATGCCAGATCATGGCGAAATATAGGGGATCATCCCACCAATGGCCACATTGGTCAAACGTCCAAAATGGCCACATTAGCCGATCACGGGGATATATGGGTTTTTTTGTTCGGTATAGACTGAAAAACGGCAGAACCGATTTTCTCGAAATTTTTGCATATTGTGTAGGGTGGTCTGAAAGGAAACATAGGCTATATAATTTTTCGATATCGGACGGGGGACGGACATTCCCCCTTATGCCAAAACACAACCCAAAATCAAAAGTTGACAGATCGAGACAATATAGGTATCAAAGGAAAGGTATAGACTAAAAAACGACAGAACCGATTTTCTCGAAATGTTTGCATATTTCGTAGGTTGGTCTGAAAGGAAACATAGGCTATATAGTTTTTCGATATCGAACGGGGGACGGACCCTCCCCCTTATGCCAAAAACACAACCCAAATTCAAAAGTGGACCGATCAGAACAATATAGGTATCAAAGGAAAGGTATTGGAGAGTAGAATACGAATATGGTATTAAAATTTGAGTCTAAGTACCCATCAGGCCGCCCAAACCCAAAACTCCCCCCAAACAGTCATATTGGACGTTCCTTACAATTTGGGGCTCAAATGAAAGGTATTCGGGAGTAGATTTCGAATCGGGCATCAGATCGAAGTATAGGGGGTCATGCCACCCACAATTTTCATAAATTGTGCACGTTTGTCTGGAAAGAAACTTAGCCTATATAATTTTTAGATATCGGGTGGAGGCAGACCCTCCCCCTTACCCCAAAAACATCACCCGCATACGAAAGTGGTCCGATGGGCACAACAAGGGTATCAAATGAAAGGTATTGGAGACTAGAAAACGAACATGGGATTAAAATTTGGGTCCAAGTACTTAGCGGGCCCCCCAACCCCAAAAGTCCTCTAAACAGATATATTCGAAGTTCATGTCAATATGGGACCCAAATGAAAATTATTAGGCAGTAGATTACAAATATGGCACAAAACATTAGGTCCCAGTAATGGGAGGTCGCCCACCCCCAAATAGGCATATTGGCCGACATTGGCTATATGGGACTCAAATGAAATTTATTTGGGAGTAGTTTACGAATATGACATTAAAAGTTGCGTTCAAGTCTAGGTGGCGCCTCTTTCTCCTAAAGATACGTCAAATGGTATATATTTGACTCATTATGACAATATGGGACTCAAATGAAAGGTATTTGAGAGTAGTGAGTGAATTTGATATACAATTTTGGAGCCAAGTGTTTTGGGGTACGTCCTAAAGCACCCCCTAAACTGAACTTCATTTCCGTTTGGAAAAAAAAAGTTTGATATCTATTTTCAGTGCAAAGTGCCGGTGGCCGCTCCAGCCCCAAAAGACCCTCCAAGCGGTTCCTATTTACCGGTCATGGCAATTTGGCGCTCAAATTAAAGGGATTTGGAAGTTCAGCACGAATTTAATATCCATATTTGAGTCGATATGTCTGAGGAGCTATCCTGCCCCTAAAAAGCATTTCTCATTACCCTATAAGAGGGGACCTTTTTATAGCCGACTCCGAACGGCGTCCCGCTGTGCGACACCTCTTTGGGGAAAATGTTTTAAATGACCATGCATGGCATTGTACCTGGAAAATGTCGCCAACCAAAGCTCGAACGCCTTCGGCGTCATATGCTACAATGGCACGAATTCGATATCCGCCTTTAGGGCGAAGTGTTCCCACTCTAAAAAGATATTAGAGAGTTAAAGAAGGCGCAGCGGAGCTGGCCCGGTTCGGCTAGTATCCTTTATAGTTCCATCTAGTGGAAGATGAGATTCGCCGGGAATTTTTGTTATGTTTTTTTTTAACTTATTTTTAACACAATCTGTCACTCAAGAAAAATGGGAATGTTTTAAACACCAATCATAAATAACCCATCAATCATGAAAAGACATAAAAGTCTATGACATAACCTTAAGACGCACAAAAATGTTAATTAGTCATGCGAAAATTTTGTTTGAAAAATTTACCTTAGTTTTTGCTAAACTTTCATTTTAAAATTTTGAAAAGCATTTATTACAATTTTAATATAAATAGACTGTTTACCACCTTAATAACTGGTATTGGCCTTTCTATTGTTTGAAATATTTTAAATCATTTATAAAAAGAAAAGCAGTAGCAATTCACCAAAATATGTAAAACATTAATCACATTTACCTATTTCAACTTCTGAGAAAGCATTTAGAGAAGGTTTGGCTGATGTTACACACACACATACCTGCAAGTAGATGGAGAGAAAAGAAAGAAAAAAACAATAATTAAAAATCCATATCGAACAAAAGGTAGAAGAAGTGGGAAAAAAACGGCAGCATAATAAATTTTAATTCACCACCTAAGGCAAAATATGTTCGACTTAAATGAACATTGATCGTTTTCTGTGTAGGCAGGCATCATTAATGATTGAAAGATACAGAAAAAGATAAAATGCCATTAAAACTATTAATTAAATAGATTATTATGTGGAAAAAATACCATAACATATATATTTTTTTGTGAAACATGGATAATATTGTCAATGATTACATCAGCTTCAGCAAAAGGTCATTTAGGTTGCGTATAATATTATGACTTCATAAGTATTTATGAACGAAATGTAGATTTTTCCCTTAAAAATAAGAGGCATGTAAAAAAATATTCCATTTGCTTAATTTATGTCTGAATATGGCTATTTTAGTAATGGTACTAGGGTACGTATGATTAATAATATTTTTATTAATTTTTATTTTAAAAGACAAAACGAATTGATATGAACTTGATTTTAATTGTTTCTAAAACTGTGACAAATAAGCCTTCAAATATGTCTCAAGAGATTTATGTGTGCATATTATTACTCTGATAGTATGCATTTGAATATAATTTATGTCCAAAAAATGGTAATTTTTTATTTAGTAATAGTACTAGGGTACGTATGAACAATAATATTTTTATTAATTATACCCACCACCGAAGGATGGGGGTATATTCATTTTGTCATTCCGTTTGCAACACATCGAAATATCCATTTCCATATATATTCTATATATTCTTGATCAGCGTAAAAATCTAAGACCATCTAGCAATGTCCGTCCGTCTGTCTGTTGAAATCGCGCTACAGACGCGCTACAGTTGAAATTTTGCACAAATTCTTTTTTTGTCCATAAGCAGGTTGAGTTCGAAGATGGTCTATATCGGACTATATCTTGATGTAGCCCCCATATAGACCGCCGATTTGGGGTCTTAGGCCCATAAAAGCCACATTTATTATCCGAATTTGCTGAAATTTAGGACAGTGAGTTGTATTAGACCCTTCGATATCCTTTTTCAATTTAGCCCAGATCGGTCCAGATTTGGATATAGCTGCCATATAGACCGATCCTCCGATTTAGGGTCTTAGGCCCATAAAAGCCACACTTATTATCCGATTATGCCAAAATTTGGGACATTGAGTTGTGTTAGGCCCTTCAACATTCTTCTTTAATTTGGCCCAAGTCGGTCCAGATTTGGATATAGCTGCCATATAGATCAATCCCCCGATTTAGGGTCTTATGCCCTGAAAAGCCACATTTATTATCCGATTTCGGAGAAAATTGGGACAGTGAGTTATGTTAGGTCCTTCGACATCCTTTTTCAATTTGGTCCAGATCGGTTCAGATTTGGATATAGCTGCCATATAGACCGATCTCTCGATTTAAGGTTTTGGGCCCATTAAAGGCGCATTTATTGTCCGATGTCACCGAAATTCGGGACAGTGAGTTATGTTAGGTCCTTCGTCATCCTTTTTCAATTTGGTCTAGATCGGTTCAGATTTTGATATAGCTGTCATATAGGCCGATATCTCGATTTAAGGTTTTGGGCCCATAAAAGGCGCATATATTGTCCGATGTCGCCGAAATTTCGGACAATGAGTTGTGTTAGGCTCTTCGATGTTTTTGTGCAACTTGGCTTAAATCGGTCCAGATTTGGATATAGCTGCCATATAGATCGATCTCTCGATTTAAAATTTTGGGCCCATAAAAGGCGCATTTATTGTCCGATTTCGCCGAAATTTGGGACAGTGAGTTTTGTTAGGCTCTTCGATATTTCTGTGCAACTTGGCCCAAATCGGTCCAGATTTGGATATAGCTGTCATATAGACCGATCACCCGATTTAGGGTCTTAGGCCCACAAAAGCCACATTCATTATCCGATTTCGGCGAAATTTGGGAGAATGAGTTATGTTAGGCCCTTGGATAACCGTCCTCAATTTGGCCCAAATCGGACCAGATTTGGATATAGCTGCCATATAGACCGATCCGCCGATTTAGAGTCTTAGACCCATAAAAGGCGCATTTATTGTCCGACTTCGCCGAAATTTGGGACAGTGAGTTGTGATAGGCCCTTCGACATCTTTTTTCAATTTAGCCTAGATCGGTCAAGATTTGGATATAGCTCCCATATAGACCAATCCCCCGATTTAAAGTCTTATACCCTGAAAAGCCACATTTATTATCCGATTTCGGTGAAATTTGGGACAGTGAATTATGTTAGACCCTTTGAAATCCTTTTCAATTTAGTCCAGATCGGTTCAGATTTGGATATAGCTGCCATATAGGCCGATCTCTCAATTTAAGGTTTTGGGCCCATAAAAGGCGCATTAATTGTCCGATGTTGCCGAAATTTTGGACAGTGAGTTGCGTTAGGCCCTTAGACATCCTTCTTCAATTTGGTCTACATCGGTCCAGATTTGTATATAGCTGTCGTGTAGATCGATCTCTCGATTTAAGGTTTTGGGCCCATAAAAGGCGCATATATTGTCCGATGTCGCCGAAATTTGGGACAGTGAGTTGTGTTAGGCTCTTCGACATTTTTCTGCAACTTGGCCTAAATCGGTCCAGATTTGGATATAATCTATATATTAGCTGCCATATGGACCGATCTTTCGATTTAAGGTCTTGCGCCCATAAAAGGCGCATTTACTGTCCGATTTAGTTAAAATTTCGGACTGTGAGTTGTGTTAGGCTCTTCGATATTTTTGTGCAACTTGGCCCAAATCGGTCCAGATTTGGATATAGCTGCCATATGGACCGATCTTTCGATTTAAGGTTTTGGGCCCATACAAAGCGCATTTATTGTCCGATGTCGACGAAATTTGGGACAATGGGTTGTGTTATGATCTTCGACATTTTTCTGCGACTTGGCCCAAGTCGGTCCAGATTTGGATATAGCTGCCACATAGACCTATATCTCGTACAAGTAATGTTTCATTAAACTTTCATGAAAGGCCCAGGTATCGTATAAGTAATATTATTACAAACTAAATTACATTTTGTAAGAAAACAAAAATTGATACAGGCCTATTCCAAATTGATTTGAAAACTGTCATCAAATATTCTTCGTGCCTTTTCACAATCTTTCATGTGTGCACAAGATGCTATACACAGTGGCCAGTTTTTAGGCCGTAGTTGGGCTTAAAAAACTGAAAAAATATTTTTTTCTAAATCTGTTTATAATGAAACTTAGAATTAATTTTAACCAACTGAAAAAAAACAATTTTTTCTAAATCTCTTGATATTGAATTCTACAAAAAAAAATTTATTCCACTCAATTATCTCTTTAGACATATAACCGAAACCTCAATAACCAAAACATAATGGCCATGGATGGTTTCTTTCAAATTTATACCATAAACTATGCCATAAACTTGGCGTTTTGTCATACCAAAACTATTTGTTCAGCTTTCTATCCATTGAAAATACAAAATCTATAATTCTTTTTGTTGGTTACGAATTGCAATTTGAAATGCGAATTGCAGCATTTTGTGTGTGTGTGTGTGTGTGTGTGTGTTTTTTCTACACTCATCGCAAAAACAATCAAAGTTCTGTGGCGGCAATTATTGAAATCAATTCACAATGAAGGCGAGCACAAAAACTGTTGCAACCACACAAAAAGAGGAGAAGCAACTTAAAACAAGCAATTTGCTGCCAATGATAGAGATGTCGACGTTCATGCCGATGACTGTGATGCTGATGACGATGGCTTTATGAATGCTGTGGTTTTTGGCTTGTGGTGGAAGCGGTTTAATATCCATACCGAAAATGAGAAAAAAAAACGTGGCTGCTACTGTGCCTCAAACACATAAAAACCTAAATTAAAATCCACCAAACTCAGTCATGGGTAGGGGTTAAGTTATGTTGTGGAGGCTAAAATTGACTAGGCCCCCCCCCCCATCATCCTTAAATGGAGTCATAAAGACATGGCGGCTACCCCGCAAATGACATGCAACAGTTGGTGTTAATGGTCCCTTAGAGCATTTTTGTATTTTGTCTGTCTACTTTTGGGCAGGCTGCTGATGAATGTGCTGGCTTAATTTTCATGTAACACGATTTCAATGGCAACAAAGTTATTCTCTTTTTTTTTGGTGAAAAGAAATTTAAATTGGCCTTATTAGCCAAAGGCCGAAGCAATATGTTAATGGTGTCTGATTTAATGTTTCTTATTTTTAGCTACCTAAACTAAGGCTTGATTGAGGGGCTGTTTATCTTTGTTCTCAAACTCCTTTGTGTGGCTTGTTTTTAATCAAGCTCGCCGCTTGGCACGCGAGTCCATAATCCCCCAAAGATTGAAAGTTTTGTTTCACAAACAACTCACCGCCATTATCGTTGGACAAGAATGGCCATTAGTGTAAAATCTTTCGGATGGTGGACTGCCATTTTCAACTCCCGGTGTTTGTTGGCAGCTAAGGTTTGATGCTTAAATCATTGGAGGTGGTTAATAATTTGGGTTAGGAGAAAATTTTATTATGGAATAAAGGTGAGAAAAGGTGAAAAGAAATAAAAAGAAAACATTCAAGAACAGTTTTTGCACAGGAAAAAAAAAATTTTTTGAAAAAAACAACTTTTGTCGAAAAAACGACGACGAAATTTGTTAATTTTCCTGCAACAATTTTGTTTGAAATTTTGCAAACGAAAATATAAATTGGCTGTTTAAAGGCCAACGTATAGCGTATGTTTGCCTTGTTCTTTTACTGTTTTGCTCGAGGATTTTTTCTCTGTCACTCTCTACTAATACCCTTAAATTCAATTTTATTAGTTTTATCATTGAGTTGAAGTCTTTATTTGTTGAAGTAGGTTTGTAGAGACTTGACAGACCAAATAATTGAAATTTTGTGATTTTAGCAAAATTTTCTAAAAAAATGAAATTTGGTTCAAATTGTCTGCAGAAATAAAATTTTGATAAAATCTATATACATATAACCTGTAAAAGCGGGCTAAGATAGGCCGGACCAAAGCTTAATGTCCTCAACCAAGATCTTTGTCCGCAAACAAAGGATAATGGATAACAATTGCTTTGCTGTTGAAGTTATATCAGCTTATGAATCGATTCGGGTCATACTTGGTATGGATGTTGAAGACCATAGTAGATAGCATAGTGCAAAATTTGAACCAAATCAGATAAGAATTGCGCCCTTTAGGTACCCAAGAAGTAAAAAGTTATGGACCGATTCAGACTATATTTGGCACGTAGTCAGAGTTTATAGAGGTAGTCATTGCGCAAAATTTCAGCCAAATCGAATACAAATTGCGCCCTCTAGAGGGTCAAGAAGTCAAACCGGGAAGTCGGTGTATATGGGAGCTATATCGGGTTATAGACCGATTCGGATCATGTTTCGTACGTATGTTAAAAGTCATAGAAGAAGTCAATGTGCATAATTTCAGCCACATCGCATACAAATTGCGCCCTCTAGAAGCTCATGAAGTTAAACCGGGAAGTCGGTTTAGATGGGAGCTATATCGGGTTATAGACCGATTCGGACCATATTTCGTACGTATGTTAAAAGTCATAGAGGAAGTCAATGTGTAAAATTTCAGCCACATCGGATATAAATTGCGCCCTCTAGAGGCTCATGAAGTTAAACCGGGAAGTCGGGAAGATGCGAGCTATATCGGTTTATAGATCGATTCGGACCATATTTCGTACGTATGTTAAAAGTCATAGAATAAGTCAATGTGCATTGTGCAAATTTCAGCCACATAAGAATAGCGTCCTCTAGAGACTCAAGAAGTCAAATCGAGATATCGGTTTATGTGGGTGCTACATCAGGTTTTGGACCAATTTGTGCCAGCTAAATCAGATAAAATTTGGGATCTCTAGGGTCTCAAGAAGTATAATCGGAAGATCCGTTTTTATGGGAGCTGTATCAAAACATGGACCAATACGGCCCACTTACAAACCCAACTAGCATACACTGATAGGAAGTATTTGCACAAAATTTCAAGCGCCTAGCTATACTCCCTCGAAGGTAAGGTCGCTTTCCACAGACGGACGGTAGGGACAGTCAGACGGATTAGTCTGGAAGGAACATTAGGCTATAAAATTTTTTGGTACGGAGGGGGGGCGGACCTTCCCCTTTACCCAAAAAATACCACCCAAAAATAAAAATGGACCGATTGGGACAGTATGGGACTCAAATGAAAGTTATTCAGGACTAGTATACGCATTTGATACAAAAATTTGGTCCAAATACTTAGGGGGTCGCCGACCCCAAAAACGCCCCAAAAGCATTATCCAGAAGTAAACCCATTGGTTCAATATGGGTCTTAAATTAAAGGAATTCGAGAGTTTAATACGAATTTGCCATTAAAAATTGCGTCTCTAGGCATCTAGAACCTGTCCCAAAAACCCCCTCAAAAGGTCATTGTGGACGATGATGACAATATGGGACCCAAATGAAAGGTACTACAAAGTAGACTACGAATTTAGTCTGGAAGGAGCAATAGGGTATATAATTGGTTAATATTGGAAGAGGGGCGGACACTTCCCCTCACCTTAAAATCACCACTCAGAAATAAAAGTGAATCGATAGGGTCATAGAGAATATAATTGGTTGATATCGGAATAGAGGCGGACCCTTCCCCTCACCTTAAAAGTACCACTAACAAATAAAAGTGGATTGATACGGAAAGGCATTCGAAAGTAGGCTACGAATTTAGTCTGGAAGGAGCAATAGGGTATATAATTGGTTGATATCGGAAGAGGGGTGGGCCCTTCCCCTCACTTTAAAAGCACCACTCAGAAATAAAAGGGGATCGATAGGGACATAGGGTATATAATTGGTTGATATTGGAAGAGGGGTGGACCCTTCCCCTCACCTTAAAAATACCACTCACAAATAAAAGTGGATCGATAGGGACATTATGAGATCCAAATGAAAGGTATTCGGTATTAGAGTACAAATTTGACATTAGAAATAGGGCTCAAGTACCTAGAAGGCCGCCCCGACACCAAAAATCCCCTCAAATATGCATAGTGTTGATATCGGAAACACCACTCAAAAAGAAGTGTACCGCTAGGGACATTATGATACTGAAATGGAAGGTATTCGAGATAAGATTACGAATTTGACTTTAAAAACTGGTCCAAGTATCTAGGCGACGCCCCGACTTCAAAACGCCTTCAAATGGGCATTTTGGATGATTATGACAATATGGAACATAAATGAAAGATATTCGATAGTATATTACGAATTAAGTCTGGAAGCAGCAATACCCGATATACTTTTGTTGATATCGGAAGGGGGGCGAACCCTTCCCCTCACTCCGGAAGTGCCAATCAGTAATTAAAGTGGACCGATTAGGACACTATAGGACTCATATGAAAGGTATTCGAGATAAGAGTACGAATTTGACATTGAAAATCGGGTCCAAGTGCTAAAGGGCCGCCCTGGCCTCAAATTCACCTCAAATAGGCATTTTGGACAATCATGACAATATGGGACGCAAATGAAAGGTATTCTTGAGTACATTACGAATATGCTATTAAAAATCAGGTTCATGTGATAGGGGGCCGTCCCGACCCCATAAATCCCCTCAAATATACCTATTGGACGATCATGACAATATGGAACTGAAATGCAAGGAAAGTAGACTGCGAATTTAGTCTGGAAGGAGTAATAGGCTATATAATATGTTGATATCGCAAGGGGGACAGACCCTTCCCCTCATCTCAAAAGCACCATTCAAAAATAAAAGTGGACCAATAAGGACATTATGGGACTCATATGAAAGATATTCGAGAAGAGAGTACGAATTTGGCAAAAGAAATTGGGCTACATATGGTAGTTGGTAAGAAACATATTTTTCGCTTGGCGTTAATGAAGGCAAAGCGTAGCGGGCCGGGTTCTATTAAAGATATAAAAATTTAAGGTTTGCGTTTTTTGTTTGTTTATTTGTTCCGAGTAGACTAAAAAACGGCTGAACTTATTTTCATGATATTTTCACAGATGGTAGAATTTGCACCCCCGTTGAAATGGGTTACTTCATTTTGTGATATTCACAAGGAGGGCGGACCCTCCCCTTAACCCCATTTTCAAAAACGCCAGATATCGAAGATGTTCACATTGTTTTAACCGAAATTGTGTAATCCACATGCACAAAATTGGTATAAATCTTTGGGGTCACATGACAGTGGGGGACGACTTACCCAGAGCCCGCCCAAAGCCCACCCAAATGAACACTTTTACCGATTGGGACAATATGGGCACCAAATAAAAGGTTTTAAGAGTAGAGTGCGAACTTGATCCCATTTGTCCCATCCCCCCCCCCCCCCCCCCCAAAAAAAAATGTACATGTTTTCGCATTGGGGCAATCATGTTACCAAATGAAAGGTAATTGGAAGTAGAATACAAAACTTATAAAAAAAAATTTAGATCAAGTCCCACGGGGGCCACCCCACCCCAAAAACCACCCCCAAGCGGACATGTAGACTGGTCGGGACATAATGGGATTCCAAGTCGCATTTTTTACCCGATTTAGCTGAAATTTAGCACAGCGAATTGTGTTCGGCCCATCGACATCCGTATTGAGTGTAGCTTACACTGAAAAAAAAAGTTGGTCCAAAATTACACTACAGTTGTTCGAAGTCATAAGAGAAGACTACATGCAAAATTCGAGACAAATCGGACAAAAATTGCGGCTTGTAAGGGCTCAAGAAGTCAAATCGGGAGATCGGTTTATATGGGAGCTATATCAGGTTATAGAGCGATTTTGGCCGTACTTGGCTTAGTTGTCGAAAGTCATAACAAAACACTACGTGCACAATTTCAGTCAAATTGTACAAAAATTGCGGCTTCCAGGGGGTAATGAAGTCAAATCGGGAGATCGGTTTATTAGAGAGCTATATCCAAATCTGAACCGATATAGCCCATTTGCAATCTCCAACGACCTACATCAATAATAAGTATGTGTGCGTTGGGCCTCTCGGCAGCTTTAGCTGCCATAGCGACCGATCTTCTGACATACGTTCCTGAAACCACATAAGGTCCATTTCTTGCCCGATTTTTCTGAAATTTGGCGAGTTACGTTTGAACCTTGATATTCGCACCGGTTTATGTTTGGATATAGCGGCCATATGTTTTGATCACCGGATTTTAGTCCTTAGACCCATAAAAGCAGCGTTTATTACCCGATTTCGCTGGAAATCGAAACTATGAATTGGTCTGGGCCTCCCGGCATTTGACCTCAATATGGTCCCGACCGGACTGTGTTTAGATATTTCGCTAAAATTTGGATCAGTGAGCCTCTTCGATATTCATGTCCCATATAGCCCCGATCTCTCTATATGTGGATATAGCTGCCATATAGACTGATCTCCCGGATAAGAGTTTTGCGCCTATAAAAGGCGCATTTGTTATTCGATTTCGCTGACAGATGACACCATGTACTGCGTTAAGCTTCTCGATATTCATACTGAGTATGGTCAAGATCAGGCTATATTTGGATATAGCTGCCATATAGACCGATTTACCGATTTAGGGTCTTGGGCCTATAAAAGGCGCATTTGATGTCCGATTTCGATGAAATTTTGCACAGTGACTTTTGTAAGGATTTTCGAGATCCTCCAACTTATATGGTTCCAATCGGTTAATATTTGGATATAGCTGCCATATAGACCGATTTACCGATTTAGGGTCTTGGGCCTATAAAAGGCGCATTTGATATCGGATTTCGCTGAAATTTTGCACAGTGACTTTTGTAAGGATTTTCGAGATCCGCCCCTTTTATGGTTCCAATCGGTTTATGTTAGGATATAGCTGCCATATATACCGATCGACCGATTTTATTCCTTGATCCCATTAAAACAGCGTTTATTACCCGATTTCGATGAAATTTGGCACAGTGAGCTATGTTAGGCCATTCTACATCCACATTCAATATGGTCCCCCTAGATCTTCATTAGGAAATAACGGTTAACATATATACCAGAGGTGGTGGGTATCTTTCCACTTTCTTTGCCTTTTCACTTATATTTATTGTTTTGTCTTTCGTAATCTGACTTTATAATAAATGGCTTTACTTCAACTTCACACCTAATTATGTTTATGGCATATCGTTCCTTTCCTTAATTTGTCTCCGTATGGCGAACAACAATTTATGCTCATCATTAATCATGGCAAATTGACTTACATTTTTTCCAGTGTTTTTTTCCCCACATAAACAAATGTGGAGTATCCTTAAATCGGCCTCATTTGTAAATTGAGATCTTTTCGACATAGACATCATTTGGATAAATGCATAAATATCGACCAAATTTAATAAAGCCACATAATTAGGAATTTTGTATTTTCATTTTCCTGCCTTCAATAACTCCCCCAAGAAGCTTTCACACCCCCCATATTAAAAAGAAGTTCCATCACAAATAATGAAGAGACATTGACTTTGGTGTCATGGTGCCATACAAATAGGTCCGAATGATTGATGGTCAGTCATGCCATAAGGATAACTGCTTTAAGATAGCAGGATTAAGGGCAAGACAAAAGGGGGGATAAAAAAAAAGAGTCAATGTATGAACTGCTAACGGTTTTGCCTAACTGACTGATGGTAGGTTATTTTGGTCATGTCATTGAGTGGCATTGATAGCATCTGCACAACTGTTGGAAAAAGAAAATCAATGAAGGGGGTTTTCTACCATCAGATGTATGTTGGTGTTGGTGTAACATTGGTTAGCATGGGTTTCAAAGCAGGGTGTTACCCGCTTCAGATTAAAGAGGTAAAATGTGGCTAGATTGGACTCAAATCTACTAACCTAAGAATGGGACAGGTAGATCGAAAAGTTCTTGCAATTGGCGAAATGAGGAACTAAATATATCCCCAATCTATGATATGGAGAACTAAATCCAACCCATAAAAGCAAAATTTTCCATATTTGCTGTTTCCATGAATGACAAAGACAATAACAGGCGTTTAAGAAACAACTTTTAAAGCCTTGGTGCTCCTTATGTTCTAAGACTCTTTAAGGACAGTTTTATTTGGCGATAGCCATACAATCTAGCACTCAGTTCAATGTGCTTCTTTGTTTGTCCCTATGTATGTGTGAGTCTTTATGTGCTAACGTCTGGTAAGCATTTCCGCTTCATTTTTTTTTTTTTTTTGTTTTGGTTTAGTTGGCCTTGGTTTCCGTTGTCGACAAATTTGCATTTTTCTTCCATTTAAGTAGAATTTAATGAAACGAAAAAGGGGTTTGTATCACAAAAAACTAAAAGCAAATGTTGCATTTTAATGAATTTGAAGAACCCAGTGAACCGAAGTGAAAAATATTGTCAAAACAAAAAAAAAAAAAAAAAAAAACTAGTAAAATGGCGTTAACTTCGGCCGGGCCGAACTTTGAATACCCTTGGGTATATATGTAAACCACCTTTCATCAAAATCCGGTGAAAATTGCATACCTTATGTTCCATAGCAGTTATATCAAAATATGTTCCCATTTGGACCAAATACTAATAATTACAGTAGCTATATCTAAAACTAAACCGATCTGAACCATAAACGACACGGAGGCCGAAAAGCCTAACATAAATCACTGCGTCCAATTTCAGTGAAATCGGATTATAAATGCGCCTTTTATTGGGCCAAGACTTTAAATCGAGATATCAATCTACATGGCAGCTGTATCCAAATCTGAACCGATTTGGGCCAAGTTGCAGAAAAATGTCCAAGAGCCTAACATAACTCACTGTCCCAAAATTTCGGCGAAGTCGGACAATAAATGCGCTTTTTATGGGCCCAAACCCTTAAATCGAGAGAACGGTCGATATGACAGCTACATTCAAATCTAAACCGATCTGGGCCAACTTGAAGAAGAACGTCGAAGAGCCTAACTAAACCCACTGTCCCAAATTTCAGCGACATCGCACAACAAATGCGCCTTTTATGGCCCCAAAACTTAAAACCGAGAGATCGGTCTATATGGCAGCTATAAATGCGCCTTTTATGGCCTCAAAACCTAAAACCGAGAGATCGGTCTATATGGCAGCTATATCCAAATCTGGACCGATCTGTGCCATATTGCAGTAGTATGTCAAGTGGCCTAACTTAACTGACTGTCCCAAATTTCGGCGAAATCGGACAATAAATTCGCCTTTTATGGGCCCAAAACCTTAAATCACCAGATCGGTCTATATGGCAGCCATATCCAAATCTGAACCGATCAGGGCCAAATTGAAGAAAGATGTCGAAGGTCCTAACACAACTCACTGTCCTTAATTTCGGCGTAATCGGGCAGTAAATGCGCCTTTTATGAGCTTAAGACCCCAAATCGGAGGATCGGTCTATATGACAGCTATATCCAAATCTGTACCGATCTGGGCCAACTTGACGAAGGATGTCGAAGGGCCTAACACACTCACAAAATCGGATAATAAATGTGGTTTTTATGGGCCTTATACCTTATATCGGCGGATAGGTCTATCTGGGGGCTATATCAAGATATAGTGCGATATAGCCCATCTTCGAACTTAACCTGCTTATTACCAAAAAAAAAGAATCTGTGCAAAGTTTCAGCCCAATATCTTTATTTTTAAAGACTGTAGCGTGATTTCAACAGACAGACGGACAGACATGTCTAGATCGTCTTAGATTTTTACGCTCATCAAGAATATGTATACTTTATAGGGTCGGAAATGAATATTTCGATGTGTTGCAAATGGAATGACAAAATTAATATACCCTCATCCTTCGTTGGTGGGTATAACAAGTAAGAGCATGCTAGGTTCGACCGGGCCGAATTTGAAAAAATTGGTTCAGATTTAGATATAGCTTCCATATATATGTTCGTCCTATTTGCAGTTATAATGCAATAAAATGGTCATTTGTTAACCAATTCTCTTGAAATTTGGTAGGATGGATTTTCTTTCGACTTTCAATATAACTGGTGAATTTCATAGAAATCGGTTCAGATTTAGATATACCTCTCATGTATATATATTGCCCGATTTTCACTCCTAGAGACACTGCAAGCGTATTTATTGACCAATCTTGCCAAAACTTTGTACAACGCTCTCCTCGACGATTTCCACAATATCTATAAAGTTTGGTCAAAATCGGTTAAGATTTAGATATAGCTCCCACGTATATGTTCGTCCGATTTTGACAAAAAATTTTAATTAAGTGCTCATTTGTCAACCGATTCTCTCGAAATTTGGCAGGAAGGATTTTCTTATGACTCTCGACATTACTGATGAATTTCATAGAAATCGGTTCAGATTTAGATATAGCTGTCATATATGTATATCGCCCGATTTTCACTCCTAGAGCCACTGCAAGCGCATTTATTAACCAATCGTGCCAAAACTTTGTGAAACGCTTTCCCCGACGATTACAACAATGTCTAAGAATTTTGGTTGAAATCGGTTCAGATTTAGATATAGCTCCCATATATATGTTCGTCAGACTTTGAGAAATATTGGAATAAAGTGTTCATTTGTTAACCGATTCTTTTGAAATTTAGCAGGAAGGATTTTCTTATGACTCTCGACATTACTGATGAATTTCATAGAAATCGGTACAGATTTAGATATAGCTGCCATATATGTATATCGCCCGATTTTCACTCCATGAGCCACTGCAGGCGCATTTATTGCCAAAATTTTGCTCAAAGCTTCCCTCGATGATTACCAAAATATTTGAGTTTGCTCGAAATCGGTTCAGATTTAGATATAGCTCTCTGCCAGTCAAAGTTTCTGTTAGCCATCCACAATCAACTAAGACGTCTTTAGCATTTATTTATTTTTATCCAAAAAAAGAAAAAATCATTTACGAAAAATAAATTCCCAAAATTTTAAATAAAATCCCCAAAATCCTCACAATTTTGGATATTTGTATAAAATATTTGTTTCAGTCGAAATAATTACCTACAAAATTCTTAGCTGGGTGTTGTTGATTGACTTTTTTTTTCTAACCACTAGGCCAAAACTTCTTGCAAGACATTGAAATGGAAGAAAATAAGAAAACACACCAAAAAAATCCCAAAAAAACAATACAAAACCAAGTTCCAAACATCTTGTTTTTTTCTTCTTCCCCTTAAAGCCATCAGAAGGCAGTAGGTAAGAAAAACAACACATTCACCAAAGTTGTCCAAGAGAATACACCACAAAAATAGCCGCACAACAAAACAAACGAAAAAATCACAGTACAAAAACACGTGACCAAAATGATAATTAGGCCGAATGATAATGTCATCGAAGAATGGGCAGAGAAACACACTAACCCCCTCACAGAAACACACACACACACACACTTATAAACACTTAGCCGTTTTTATTCGAAATTCCGCACGTGTTGGTAAAAGTTGGAATTTCTAAACACTATGCGGGTATCCGTTTATTTGGTGAATGAATGGATGAATGAATGAAAGTCCTTCAGCTGGTTTCCTTTGCTCGTGCCATTTATTACAAAAGGGCCACTTGAAAAGAATGCGTGTTGTAGATGAGTGGTGCACAGAGGCTATGAAGAAAGTGACAAGAAAACCGAAACTTTGGATTTTCCTAAAAAATTTTAGCCGAGAATTGATTTTTTCTATAAATTATATATTTTACAAAATTTCATTGAAATTAGATTAGGTATTGATTTTCATAAAAAATGCATACACTCATGAAAAAACGTCTGCTGTTAATAGCAAACAATGTGTGCTGAATGTTTGTAGTTAATTGGGCTGCTATTACAGAGGTAGTTCTGTCGTTTCAGGAGGAGAGTAAAAAAAAACAAAATTAAATAAAACCAGTAAGGAAGGGCCTTTTGCCCTTCCTTACCGGGCGGTGCCGACTGTATAATACCCTACACCTACCATGTAAGCACAATGTAGAGTTTTATCCAATCTTTTCAGATGCGTTATTAAACAATCCCTTATCAAATTTCGGGCAAATATGTCCAAACTGTTGTTGTTGTCGGTTGACAAATGACAACATTATTGCAAATTACCCAAAATGGGAGCTATATCTAAATCTGAACCGATTTCGAGCAAACTTCTCAGATATTGTGGTCGTCGTCGAGGAAAGCGTTGTGCAAAATATTGGCAAGATTGTTCAATAAATGCGCTTACAGTGGCTCCAGGAGTGAAAATTGGGCGATATACATATATGGCAGCTATATCTAAATCTGAACCGATTTCTATGAAATTCAACAGTTATATCGAGAATCAAGAGAAAATCCTTCCTGCCAAATTTCTAGAGAATCGCTTAACAAATGAGCATTTTATTGCAATATTTCTAAAAATCGGACGAACATATATATGGGAGCTATATCTAAATCTGAACCGATTTCTATGAAATTCACCAGGTATGTCGAGAGTCATAGGAGAAACCTTCCTGTCCAATTTCGAGAGAATATGATAAAAAATGAGCACTTTATTGCAATATTTCTTAAAATCGGACGAACATATATATGGGAGCTATATTTAAATCTGAACCGATTTCGAACAAACTTCTCAGAAATTACGGTAGTCGTCGAGGAAAGCTCTGTGCAAAATTTTGTGAAGATTGGTCAATAAATGCGCTTGCAGTGGCTTTAGGAGTGAAAATCGGGCGATGTATATATATGAGAGCTATATCTAAATCTGAACCGATTTCCATGAAATTCAGAAGCAATGTCGAGAGCCAAGAGAAAATCTTTCCTACTAAATTTCAAAAGAATCGGTTAACACATGACCAATTTATTGCATTATTAATTAAAATCGGACGAACATATATATGGCTACTATATCTAAATCTGAACCGATTTCTATGAAATTCACCAGTTTTGTCGAGAGTCATAGGAGAAACCTTCCTGCCCAATTTCGAGGGAATATGATAAAAAATGAGCACTTTAGTGCAATATTCCTTAAAATCGGACGAACATATATATGGGAGCTATATTTAAATCTGAACCGATTGCGAGCAAACTTCTCAGACAATGTGGTAGTCGTCGAGGAAAGCGTTGAACAAAATTTAGGGAAGATTGGTTAATGAATGAGCTTACAGTGGCTCTAGGAGTCAAAATCGGGCGATATATATATATATGTGAGCTATATTTAAATCTGAACCGATTTCGAGCAAACTTTTCAGATATTGTGGAAATCGTCGAGGAAAGCGCTGTGCAGAATTTTGGCAAGATTGGTCAATGAATGCGCTTGCAGTGGATCTAGGAGTGAAAATCGGGCGATGTATATATATGAGAGCTATATCTAAATCTAAACCGATTTCCATGAAATTCACCAGCAATGTCGAGAGTCAAGAGAAAATCTCTCCTACTAAATTTCTATAGAATTGGTTAACACATGACCAATTTATTGCATTATTATTTAAAATCGGACGAACATATATATGGCAGCTATATCTAAATCTGAACCGATTTCTATGAAATTCACCATTTATGTCGAGAGTCATAGGAGAAACCTATTTTGTGAAGATTGGTCAATAAATGCGCTTGCAGTGGCTTTAGGAGTGAAAATCGGGCTATATATATATATGTGAGCTATATTTAAATCTGAACCGATTTCGACCAAACAAATATTGTGGAAATCGTCGAGGAAAGTGCTGTGCAGAATTTTGTGAAGATCGGTCAATAAATGCGCTTGCAGTGGCTCTAGGAGTGAAAATCTGGCGATGTATGCATATAAGAGCTATA